>NW_026894240.1:0-163419 GCF_032452875.1 Bos javanicus | reverse complement strand
CAACACTGATCAGTGCATGATCAGTCACGTGATCAGTGCATGGCCAGGCCACGTGATCAGTGCATGATCAGCCACGTGAGCAGAACATGATAGCCAAGTGATCAGTGCATGATCAGTCACGTGATCAGTGCATGATCAGTCACGTGACCAGTACATGGTAGCTACGTGATCATTGGCATGATAAGCCACGTGATCAGTGCATGATAGCCACGTGATCAGTGCATGATCAGCCACGTGATCAGTGCATGATCAGTCACGTGATCAGTGCATGATCCACGTGATCAGTGCATGACCAGTCACGTGATCAGTGTATGATAGCCACGTGTTCAGTGCATGATCAGCCACGTGATACAGTGTGATGAGCCACGTGATCAGTGCATGATCAGCCACGTGATCAGTGCATGATCAATCACGTGATCAGTGCATGATCAGTCACGTGACCAGTACATGAGTTGCACGTGATCAGTGCATGATAGCCAAGTGAGCAGTGCATGATAGCCACGTGGTCCGTGCATGATCAGTCACGTGATCAGTACATGATCAGTCACGTGAACAGTGCATGATCATTTACGTGATCTTTGCATGATCAGTCACGTTACCAGTATATGGTTGCTACGTGATCATGCCATGACGAGCCACGTGAGCAGTGCATGATAGCCACGTGATCTGTGCATGAGTTACGTGAGCAGAGTATGATCAGCCACGTGATCAGTGCATGAGTGCCACGTGATCAGTGCATGATATGTCACGTGACAGGTGTGTGATCAGCCACGTGAACAGTGCATGTTCAGCCACGTGATCAGTGCATGATAGCCACGTGATCAGTGCATGATCAGTTACGTGAGCAGTGTATGATCAGCCACGTGATCAGTGCATGGTCAGACACGTGAACAGTGTATGATCAGCCACGTGATCAGTGCATGATATCCAAGTGATCAGTGCATGATCATCACGTGATCAGTGTATGATCAGCCACGTGAACAGTGCATGCTCAGTCACGTGATCTGGGCCTGCTGAGCTGCGTGATTCCTGTCTGCTCATCTGCTTGACAATTGCCAGCCGAGCTGCACGATTCCTGCCTGTCATCTGCTTGACAATTGCCAGCTGTGCTGCGTAATTCCTGCCTGCTCAGCTGCTTGATTATTGCCAGCTGAGCAGCATGATTCCTCACACCTGTGTTCCATGATTATTAACTGCTGACTGTTTGATTCGTGCCTACTCAGCTCTTTGTTTATTGCCTCCAGAGGCACATGATCAGTGTGTGATAGCAAACATGATCAGCGCATGATCAGTCACATGATCAGCGCCATTAAGTCACGTGATCACTACATGATAGTCATGTGATCAGTCCATGCTCAGTCACGGTATCAGTGTATGATCAGCCACGTGATCAGTGCATGATCTGTCACAAGATTAGTGCATGATCATCCACGTGATCAGTGCACGGGCAGTCATGTGATCAGTGCATGATATAGACGTGAACAGTGCATGATCAGTCTCGTGATCAGTGCATGATAGCCACGTGATCAGTGCATGATCAGTCACCTGAAGGGTGTATGATCATTCACGTGACCTGTACATGGTAGCTACATGATCATTGCATGATCAGCCACGTGAGTAGTGCATGATAGCCACGTGATCACTGCATGATCAGTCACGTGATCAGTGCATGATCAGTCATGTGACCAGTACATGGTAGCTGCGTGATCATGGCATGATCAGCCACGTGAGCAGTGCATGATAGCCACGTGATCAGTGCAGGATCAGACACGAGATCAGTGCATGATCAGTCACGTGATCAGTGCATGATCAGCCAAGTGATCAGTGCATGACCAGGCACGTGATCAGTGTATGTCCAGCCAAGTGATCCGTGCATGATAGCCACGTGATCAGTGCATGATCAGTCACGTGATCAGTGCATGATCAGTTATGTGATCAGTGTATGATCAGCCACATGATCGGTGCAATATCAATTACGTGATCAGTGCATGATCAGTCACGTGACAAGTACATGGTAGCTACGTGATCATTGCCTGCTCAGCCACATGATCAGTGCATGATAGCCACGTGATCAGTGCATGGTAGCCACGTGATCAGTGCATGATCGTTCATGTGATACGTGTGTGACCAGCCAGGTGATCAGTGCATGTCAGCCACGTGATCAGTGCATGAGAGCCACGTGATCAGTGCATGATCAGTCAAGTGATACATGTGTGATCAGCCACGTGATCAGTGCATGATGAGCCACGTGATCACTGCAGGATCAATTACGTGATCAGTGCATGATCAGTCACGTGACCAGTACATGGTTGCTACGTGATCGTAGCATGATCAGCCACGTGAGCAGAGCATGATAGCCACGTGGTCAGTGCATGATCAGCTACGTGATCAGTGCATGAGTGCCACGTGATCAGTGCATGATATGTCACGTGACAGGTGTGTGATCAGCCACGTGAACAGTGCATGTTCAGCCACGTGATCAGTGCATGATAGCCACGTGATCAGTGCATGATCAGTTACGTGAGCAGTGTATGATCAGACACGTGATCAGTGCATGGTCAGACACGTGAACAGTGTATGATCAGCCACGTGATCAGTGCATGATATCCAAGTGATCAGTGCATGATCATCACGTGATCAGTGTATGATCAGCCACGTGAACAGTGCATGATCAGTCACGTGATCTGGGCCTGCTGAACTGCGTGATTCCTGTCTGCTCATCTGCTTGACAATTGCCAGCTGAGCTGCACGATTCCTGCCTGTCATCTGCTTGACAATTGCCAGCTGTGCTGCGTAATTCCTGCCTGCTCAGCTGCTTGATTATTGCCAGCTGAGCAGCATGATTCCTCACACCTGAGTTCCATGATTATTAACTGCTGACTGTTTGATTCGTGCCTACTCAGCTCTTTGTTTATTGCCTCCAGAGGCACATGATCAGTGTGTGATAGCAAACATGATCAGCGCATGATCAGTCACAGGATCAGCGCCATTAAGTCACGTGATCACTACATGAGAGTCATGTGATCAGTCCATGCTCAGTCACGGTATCAGTGCATGATCAGCCACGTGATCAGTGCATGATCAGACACGAGATCAGGGCATGATCAGTCACGTGATCGTTGCATGATCAGCCACGTGATCAGTGCATGACCAGGCACGTGATCAGTGCATGTCCAGCCAAGTGATCAGTGCATGATAGCCACGTGATCAGTGCATGATCAGTCACGTGATCAGTGCATGATCAGTTATGTGATCAGTGTATGTTCAGCCACGTGATCAGTGCGCGATCAGCCACGTGATCAGTGCATGATCAATTACGTGATCAGTGCATGATCAGTCACGTGACCAGTACATGGTAGCTATGTGATCATTGCCTTATCAGCCACGTGATCAGTGCATGATAGCCACGTGATCAGTGCATGATATCCACGTGATCAGTGCATGACAGTCACGTGATCAGTGCATGAGAGCCACGTGATCAGTGCATGACCAGTCACGTGATACATGTGTGATCAGCCACGTGATCAGTGCATGATGAGCCACGTGATCAGTGCAGGATCAATTACGTGATCAGTGCATGATCAGTCACGTGACCAATACATGGTTGCTACGTGATCGTTGCATGATCAGCCAGGTGAGCAGAACATGATAGCCACGTGGTCAGTGCATGATCAGTCACGTGATCAGTACATGATCAGTCACGTGAACAGTGCATGATCATTTACGTGATCTTTGCATGATCAGTCACGTTGCCAGTATATGGTTGCTACGTGATCATTCCATGACGAGCCACGTGAGCAGTGCATGATAGCCACGTGATGTGTGCATGAGTTACGTGAGAAGAGTGTGATCAACCACGTGATCAGTGCATGAGTGCCACGTGATCAGTGCATGATATGCCACGTGACAGGTGTGTGATCAGCCACGTGAACAGTGCATGTTCAGCCACGTGATCAGTGCATGATAGCCACGTGATCAGTGCATGATCAGTTACGTGAGCAGTGTATGATCAGCCACGTGATCAGTGCATGGTCAGACACGTGAACAGTGTATGATCAGCCACGTGATCAGTGCATGATATCCAAGTGATCAGTGCATGATCATCACGTGATCAGTGCATGATCAGCCACGTGAACAGTGCATGCTCAGTCACGTGATCTGGGCCTGCTGAGCTGCGTGATTACTGTCTGCTCATCTGCTTGACAATTGCCAGCTGAGCTGCACGATTCCTGCCTGTCATCTGCTTGACAATTGCCAGCTGTGCTGCGTAATTCCTGCCTGCTCAGCTGCTTGATTATTGCCAGCTGAGCAGCATGATTCCTCACACCTGAGTTCCATGATTATTGCCTGCTGACTGTTTGATTCGTGCCTACTCAGCTCTTTGTTTATAGCCTCCAGAGGCACATGATCCGTGTATGATAGCAAACATGATCAGCGCATGATCAGTCACATGATCAGCGCCATTAAGTCACGTGATCACTACATGATAGTCATGTGATCAGTCCATGCTCAGTCACGGTATCAGTGCATGATCAGCCACGTGATCAGTGCATGATCTGTCACAAGATTAGTGCATGATCATCCGGATCAGTGCACGGGAAGTCATGTGATCAGTGCATGATATAGATGTGAACAGTGCATGATCAGTCTCGTGATCAGTGCATGATAGCCAAGTGATCAGTGCATGATCAGTCACCTGATGGGTGTATGATCATTCACGTGACCTGTACATGGTAGCTACATGATCATTGCATGATCAGCCACGTGAGTAGTTCATGATAGGCACGTGATCAGTGCATGATCAGTCACGTGATCAGTGCATGATCAGTCATGTGACCAGTACATGGTAGCTGTGTGATCATGGCATGATCAGCCACGTGAGCAGTGCATGATAGCCACGTGATCAGTGCATGATCAGACACGAGATCAGTGCATGATCAGTCACGTGATCAGTGCATGATCAGCCACGTGATCAGTGCATGACCAGGCACGTGATCAGTGTATATCCAGCCAAGTGATCAGTGCATGATAGCCACGTGATCAGTGCATGATCAGTCACGTGATCAGTGCATGATCAGTTATGTGATCAGTGTATGTTCAGCCACGTGATCAGTGCATGATCAGCCACATGATCAGTGCATGATCAATTACGTGATCAGTGCATGATCAGTCACGTGACCAGTACATGGTAGCTACGTGATCATTGCCTGATCAGCCACGTGATCAGTGCATGATAGCCACGTGATCAGTGCATGATAGCCACGTGATCAGTGCATGATCAGTCATGTGATACGTGTGTGATCAGCCACGTGATCAGTGCATGATATCCACGTGATCAGTGCATGACAGTCACGTGATCAGTGCATGAGAGCCACGTGATCAGTGCATGATCAGTCACGTGATACATGTGTGATCAGCCACGTGATCAGTGCATGATGAGCCACGTGATCAGTGCAGGATCAATTACGTGATCAGTGCATGATCAGTCACGTGACCAGTACATGGTTGCTACGTGATCGTTGCATGATCAGCCACGTGAGCAGAACATGATAGCCACGTGGTCAGTGCATGATCAGTCACGTGATCAGTACATGATCAGTCACGTGAACAGTGCATGATCATTTACGTGATCTTTGCATCATCAGTCACGTTGCCAGTATATGGTTGCTACGTGATAATTCCATGATGAGCCACGTGAGCAGTGCATGATAGCCACGTGATGTGTGCATGAGTTACGTGAGAAGAGTATGATCAGCCACGTGATCAGTGCATGAGTGCCACGTGATCAGTGCATGATATGCCACGTGACAGGTGTGTCATCAGCCACGTGAACAGTGCATGTTCAGCCACGTGATCAGTGCATGATAGCCACGTGATCAGTGCATGATCAGTCACGTGATCAGTGCATGATCAGTTACGTGATCAGTGTATGTTCAGCCACGTGATCAGTGCATGATCAGCCACATGATCAGTGCATGATTAATTACGTGATCAGTGCATGATCAGTCACGTGACCAGTACATGGTAGCTACGTGATCATTGCCTGATCAGCCACGTGATCAGTGCATGATAGCCACGTGATCAGTGCATGATAGCCACGTGATCAGTGCATGATCAGTCATGTGATACGTGTGTGATCAGCCACGTGATCAGTGCATGATATCCACGTGATCAGTGCATGACAGTCACGTGATCAGTGCATGAGAGCCACGTGATCAGTGCATGACAGTCACGTGATCAGTGCATGAGAGCCACGTGATCAGTGCATGCTCAGTCACGTGATCTGGGCCTGCTGAGCTGCGTGATTACTGTCTGCTCATCTGCTTGACAATTGCCAGCTGAGCTGCATGATTCCTGCCTGTCATCTGCTTGACAATTGCCAGCTGTGCTGCGTAATTCCTGCCTGCTCAGCTGCTTGATTATTGCCAGCTGAGCAGCATGATTCCTCACACCTGAGTTCCATGATTATTGCCTGCTGACTGTTTGATTCGTGCCTACTCAGCTCTTTGTTTATAGCCTCCAGAGGCACATGATCAGTGTATGATAGCAAACATGATCAGCGCATGATCAGTCACATGATCAGCGCCATTAAGTCACGTGATCACTACATGATAGTCATGTGATCAGTCCATGCTCTGTCACGGTATCAGTGCATGATCAGCCACGTGATCAGTGCATGATCTGTCACAAGATTAGTGTATGATCATCCAAGTGATCAGTGCACGGGCAGTCATGTGATCAGTGCATGATATAGACGTGAACAGTGCATGATCAGTCTCGTGATCAGTGCATGATAGCCACGTGATCAGTGCATGATCAGTCACCTGATGGGTGTATGATCATTCACGTGACCTGTACATGGTAGCTACATGATCATTGCATGATCAGCCACGTGAGTAGTTCCTGATAGCCACGTGATCAGTGCATGATCAGTCACGTGATCAGTGCATGATCAGTCATGTGACCAGTACATGGTAGCTGCGTGATCATGGCATGAGCAGCCACGTGAGCAGTGCATGATAGCCACGTGATCAGTGCATGATCAGACACGAGATCAGTGCATGATCAGTCACGTGATCACTGCATGATCAGCCACATGATCACTGCATGACCAGGCACGTGATCAGTGTATGTCCAGCCAAGTGATCAGTGCATGATAGCCACGTGATCAGTGCATGATCAGTCACGTGATCAGTGCATGATCAGTTATGTGATCAGTGTATGATCAGCCACGTGATCAGTGCATGATCAGCCACATGATCAGTGCATGATCAATTACGTGATCAGTGCATGATCAGTTACGTGACCAGTACATGGTATTTACGTGAACATTGCCTGCTCAGCCACATGATCAGTTCATGATAGCCACGTGATCAGTGCATGAGAGCCACGTGATCAGTGCATGATCAGTCATGTGATATGTGTGTGATCAGCCACGTGATCAGTGCATGATATCCACGTGATCAGTGCATGACAGCCACGTGATCAGTGCATGATCAGTCACGTGATCAGTGCATGATCAGTTATGTGATCAGTGTGTGATCAGCCACGTGATCAGTGCATGATCAGTCACGTGATCAGTACATGATCAGTCACGTGACCAGTGCATGATCAGCTACGTGATCATTGCATGATCAGTCACGTGATCAGTGCATGATGCCACGTGATCAGTGCATGATAGCCACGTGATCAGTGCATGATCGGTCATGTGATACGTGTATGATCAGCCAGGTGATCAGTGCATGATCAGCCACGTGATCAGTGCATGATAGCCACGTGATCAGTGCATGATCAGTGTACGTGATCAGTGCATGATCAGCCACGTGACCAGTGCATGATAGCACGTGATCGGTGCATGATCAGCCACGTGATCAGTGCATGATCAGCCACGTGATCAGTGCATGATCAGCCACGTGATCAGTGCATGAGTGCCACGTGATCAGTGCATGATATGTCACGTGATCAGGTGCGTGATCAGCCACGTGATCAGTGCATGATCAGCCACGTGATCAGTGCATGATAGCCACGTGATCAGTGCATGATCAGTTACGTGATCAGTGCATGATCAGCCACGTGATCAGTGCATGATCAGCCACGTGATCATTGCATGATCAGCCACGTGATCAGTGCATGATAGCCACGTGATCAGTGCATGATCAGTCACGTGATCAGTGCATGATCAGCCACGTGATCAGTGCATGATCAGTCACGTGATCTGGGCCTGCTGAGCTGCGTGATTCCTGTCTGCTCATCTGCTTGACAATTGCCAGCTGAGCTGCACGATTCCTGCCTGTCATCTGCTTGACAATTGCCAGCTGTGCTGCTAATTCCTGCCTGCTCAGCTGCTTGATTATTGCCAGCTGAGCAGCATGATCCTCACACCTGAGTTCATGATTATTAACTGCTGACTGTTTGATTCGTGCCTACTCAGCTCTTGTTTATTGCCTCCAGAGGCACGTGATCAGTGCATGATAGCAAACATGATCAGCGCATGATCAGTCACGTGATCAGCGCCATTAAGTCACGTGATCAGTGCATGATAGTCACGTGATCAGTCCATGCATGATCAGTCACGGTGATCAGTGCATGATCAGCCACGTGATCAGTGCATGATCAGCCACGTGATCAGTGCATGATCAGCCACGTGATCAGTGCATGATCAGTCACGTGATCAGTGCATGATCAGCCACGTGATCAGTGCATGATCAGTCACGCGTGATCAGTGCATGATCAGCCACGTGATCAGTGCATGATCAGCCACGTGATCAGTGCATGATCAGCCACGTGATCAGTGCATGATCAGCCACGTGATCAGTGCATGATCAGCCACGTGATCAGTGCATGACAGCCACGTGATCAGTGCATGAAAGCCACGTGATCAGTGCATGATCAGTCACGTGATACATGTGTGATCAGCCACGTGATCAGTGCATGATGAGCCACGTGATCAGTGCAGGATCAATTACGTCATCAGTGCATGATCAGTCACGTGACCAGTACATGGTTGCTACGTGATCGTTGCATGATCAGCCACGTGAGCAGAACATGATAGCCACGTGGTCAGTGCATGATCAGTCACGTGATCAGTACATGATCAGACACGTGAACAGTGCATGATCATTTACGTGATCTTTGCATGATCAGTCACGTTGACCAGTATATGGTTGCTACGTGATCATTCCATGACGAGCCACGTGAGCAGTGCATGATAGCCACGTGATGTGTGCATGAGTTACGTGAGCAGAGTGTGATCAGCCACGTGATCAGTGCATGAGTGCCACGTGATCAGTGCATGATATGCCACGTGACAGTGTGTGATCAGCCACGTGATCAGTGCATGTTCAGCCACGTGATCAGTGCATGATAGCCACGTGATCAGTGCATGATCAGTCACGTGAGCAGTGTATGATCAGCCACGTGATCAGTGCATGGTCAGACACGTGAACAGTGTATGATCAGCCACGTGATCAGTGCATGATAGCCAAGTGATCAGTGCATGATCATCACGTGATCAGTGTATGATCAGCCACGTGAACAGTGCATGCTCAGTCACGTGATCTGGGCCTGCTGAGCTGCGTGATTACTGTCTGCTCATCTGCTTGACAATTGCCAGCTGAGCTGCACGATTCCTGCCTGTCATCTGCTTGACAATTGCCAGCTGTGCTGCGTAATTCCTGCCTGCTCAGCTGCTTGATTATTGCCAGCTGAGCAGCATGATTCCTCACACCTGAGTTCCATGATTATTGCCTGCTGACTGTTTGATTCGTGCCTACTCAGCTCTTTGTTTATAGCCTCCAGAGGCACATGATCAGTGTATGATAGCAAACATGATCAGCGCATGATCAGTCACATGATCAGCGCCATTAAGTCACGTGATCACTACATGATAGTCATGTGATCAGTCCATGCTCAGTCACGGTCACAGTGTGATCAGTGCATGATCAGCCACGTGATCAGTGCACGGGAAGTCATGTGATCAGTGCATGATATAGACGTGAACAGTGCATGATCAGTCTCGTGATCAGTGCATGATAGCCAAGTGATCAGTGCATGATCAGTCACCTGATGGGTGTATGATCATTCACGTGACCTGTACATGGTAGCTACATGATCATTGCATGATCAGCCACGTGAGTAGTTCATGATAGCCACGTGATCACTGCATGATCAGTCACGTGATCAGTGCATGATCAGTCATGTGACCAGTACATGGTAGCTGCGTGATCATGGCATGATCAGCCACGTGAGCAGTGCATGATAGCCACGTGATCAGTGCATGATCAGACACGAGATCAGTGCATGATCAGTCACGTGATCAGTGCATGATCAGCCACGTGATCAGTGCATGACCAGGCACGTGATCAGTGCATGATCAGCCAAGTGATCAGTGCATGATAGCCACGTGATCAGTGCATGATCAGTCACGTGATCAGTGCATGATCAGTTATGTGATCAGTGTATGTTCAGCCACGTGATCAGTGCATGATCAGCCACATGATCAGTGCATGATCAATTACGTGATCAGTGCATGATCAGTCACGTGACCAGTACATGGTAGCTACGTGATCATTGCCTGATCAGCCACGTGATCAGTGCATGATAGCCACGTGATCAGTGCATGATCAGTCATGTGATACGTGTGTGATCAGCCACGTGATCAGTGCATGATATCCACGTGATCAGTGCATGACAGTCACGTGATCAGTGCATGAGAGCCGCGTGATCAGTGCATGATCAGTCACGTGATCAGTGTGATCAGCCACGTGATCAGTGCATGATGAGCCACGTGATCAGTGCAGGATCAATTACGTGATCAGTGCATGATCAGTCACGTGACAGTACATGGTTGCTACGTGATCGTTGCATGATCAGCCACGTGAGCAGAACATGATAGCCACGTGGTCAGTGCATGATCAGTCACGTGATCAGTGCATGATCATTCACGTGATCAGTGCATGATCAGTCACGTGATCAGTGCATCATCAGCACGTGATCAGTGTATGATCAGCGTGATACACTGCATGATCAGCCACGTAGTCAGTGCATGATAGCCACGTGATGTGTGCATGAGCTACGTGATCAGTGCATGATCAGTCACGTGATCAGTGCATGAGTGCCACGTGATCAGTGCATGATAGTCACGTGATCAGTGTGTGATCAGCCACGTGATCAGTGCATGATCAGCCACGTGATCAGTGCATGATAGCCACGTGATCAGTGCATGATCAGTCACGTGATCAGTGCATGATCAGTTACGTGATCAGTGCATGATCAGCCACGTGATCAGTGCATGATCAGCCACGTGATCAGTGCATGATCAGTCACGTGATCAGTGCATGATCAGTCACGTGATCAGTGCATGATAGCACGTGATCAGTGTATGATCAGCCACGTGATCAGTGCATGATAGCCACGTGATCAGTGCATGATAGCCACGTGATCAGTGCATGATCAGTCATGTGATAGTGTGTGATCAGCCACGTGATCAGTGCATGATCATCCACGTGATCAGTGCATGATCAGTCACGTGATCAGTGCATGAGAGCCACGTGATCAGTGCATGATCAGTCACGTGATCAGTGCATGAGCAGCCACGTGATCAGTGCATGCTCAGTCACGTGATCTGGGCCTGCTGAGCTGCGTGATTACTGTCTGCTCATCTGCTTGACAATTGCCAGCTGAGCTGCATGATTCCTGCCTGTCATCTGCTTGACAATTGCCAGCTGTGCTGCGTAATTCCTGCCTGCTCAGCTGCTTGATTATTGCCAGCTGAGCAGCATGATTCCTCACACCTGAGTTCCATGATTATTGCCTGCTGACTGTTTGATTCGTGCCTACTCAGCTCTTTGTTTATAGCCTCCAGAGGCACATGATCAGTGTATGATAGCAAACATGATCAGCGCATGATCAGTCACATGATCAGCGCCATTAAGTCACGTGATCACTACATGATAGTCATGTGATCAGTCCATGCTCTGTCACGGTATCAGTGCATGATCAGCCACGTGATCAGTGCATGATCTGTCACAAGATTAGTGTATGATCATCCAAGTGATCAGTGCACGGGCAGTCATGTGATCAGTGCATGATATAGACGTGAACAGTGCATGATCAGTCTCGTGATCAGTGCATGATAGCCACGTGATCAGTGCATGATCAGTCACCTGATGGGTGTATGATCATTCACGTGACCTGTACATGGTAGCTACATGATCATTGCATGATCAGCCACGTGAGTAGTGCCTGATAGCCACGTGATCAGTGCATGATCAGTCACGTGATCAGTGCATGATCAGTCATGTGACCAGTACATGTTAGTTGCGTGATCATGGCATGAGCAGCCACGTGAGCAGTGCATGATAGCCACGTGATCAGTGCATGATCAGACACGTGATCAGTGCATGATCAGTCACGTGATCACTGCATGATCAGCCACATGATCAGTGCATGACCAGGCACGTGATCAGTGTATGTCCAGCCAAGTGATCAGTGCATGATAGCCACGTGATCAGTGCATGATCAGTCACGTGATCAGTGCATGATCAGTTATGTGATCAGTGTATGATCAGCCACGTAATCAGTGCATGATCAGCCACATGATCAGTGCATGATCAATTACGTGATCAGTGCATGATCAGTCACGTGACCAGTACATGGTATTTACGTGAACATTGCCTGCTCAGCCACATGATCAGTTCATGATAGCCACGTGATCAGTGCATGAGAGCCACGTGATCAGTGCATGATCAGTCATGTGATATGTGTGTGATCAGCCACGTGATCAGTGCATGATATCCACGTGATCAGTGCATGACAGCCACGTGATCAGTGCATGATCAGTCACGTGATACATGTGTGATCAGCCACGTGAACAGTGCATGATCAGTCACTTGATCAGTGCATGATCAGTCACGTGAACAGTGCATGATCATTTACGTGATCTTTGCATGATCAGTCACGTTACCAGTATATGGTTGCTACGTGATCATTCCATGACGACCACGTGAGCAGTGCATGATAGCCATGTGATGTGTGCATGAGTTACGTGAGCAGAGTATGATCAGCCACGTGATCAGTGCATGAGTGCCACGTGATCAGTGCATGATATGTCACGTGATAAATGTGTGATCAGCCACGTGATCAGTGCATGATGAGCCACGTGATCAGTGCAGGATCAATTACGTGATCAGTGCATGATCAGTCACGTGAACAGTACATGGTTGATAGGTGATCGTTACATGATCAGCCACGTGAGCAGAGCATGATAGCCACGTGGTCAGTGCATGATCAGCCACGTGATCACTGCATGATAGCCACGTGATCAGTGCATGATCAGTCATGTGATACGTGTGTGATCAGCCACGTGATCAGTGCATGATATCCACGTGATCAGTTCATGACAGCCACGTGATCCGTGCATGAGAGCCACGTGTTCAGTGCATGATCAGTCACGTGATAAATGTGTGATCAGCCACGTGATCAGTGCATGATGAGCCACGTGATCAGTGCATGATCAATTACGTGATCAGTGCATGATCAGTCACGTGAACAGTACATGGTTGATAGGTGATCATTGCATGATCAGCCACGTGAGCAGAGCATGATAGCCACGTGATCAGTGCATGATGAGTCACGTGATCAGTACATGATCAGTCACGTGAACAGTGCATGATCATTTACGTGATCTTTCCATGATCAGTCACGTACACTATATGGTTGCTACGTGATCATTCCATGACGAGCCACGTGATCAATGCATGATAGCCACGTGATCAGTGCATGATCAGACACGAGATCAGTGCATGATCAGTCACGTGATCAGTGCATGATCAGCCACGTGATCAGTGCATGATCAGGCACGTGATCAGTGTATGTCCAGCCAAGTGATCAGTGCATGATAGCCACGTGATCAGTGCATGATCAGTTATGTGATCAGTGTATGATCAGACACGTGATCAGTGCATGATCAGCCACATGATCAGTGCATGATCAATTACGTGATCAGTGCATGATCAGTCACGTGATCAGTACATGGTAGCTACGTGAACATTGCTTGATCAGCCACATGATCAGTGCATGATAGCCACGTGATCAGTGCATGATAGCCACGTGATCAGTGCATGATCAGTCACGTGATCAGTGCATGATCAGCCACGTGATCAGTGCATGATAGCCACGTGATCAGTGCATGATCAGTCATGTGATACGTGTGTGATCAGCCACGTGATCAGTGCATGATATCCACGTGATCAGTGCATGACAGCCACGTGATAAGTGCATGAGAGCCACGTGATCAGTGCATGATCAGTCACGTGATACATGTGTGATCAGCCACGTGATCAGTGCATGATGAGCCACGGGATCAGTGCAGGATCAATTACGTGATCAGTGCATGATCAGTCACGTGACCAGTACATGGTTGCTACGTGATCGTTGCATGATCAGCCACGTGAGCAGAGCATGATAGCCACGTGGTCAGTGCATGATCAGTCACGTGATCAGTACATGATCAGTCACGTGAACAGTGCATGATCATTTACGTGATCATTGCTTGATCAGTCACGTTACCAGTATATGGTTGCTACGTGATCATTCCATGACGAGCCACGTGAGCAGTTCATGATAGCCACGTGATGTGTGCATGAGTTACGTGAGCAGAGTATGATCAGCCACGTGATCAGTGCATGAGTGCCACGTGATCAGTGCATGATATGTCACGTGACAGGTGTGTGATCAGCCACGTGAACAGTGCATGTTCAGCCACGTGATCAGTGCATGATAGCCACGTGATCAGTGCATGATCAGTTACGTGAGCAGTGTATGATCAGCCACGTGATCAGTGCATGGTCAGACACGTGAACAGTGTATGATCAGCCACGTGATCAGTGCATGATATCCAAGTGATCAGTGCATGATCATCACGTGATCAGTGTATGATCAGCCACGTGAACAGTGCATGCTCAGTCACGTGATCTGGGCCTGCTGAGCTGCGTGATTCCTGTCTGCTCATCTGCTTGACAATTGCCAGCTGAGCTGCACGATTCCTGCCTGTCATCTGCTTGACAATTGCCAGCTGTGCTGCGTAATTCCTGCCTGCTCAGCTGCTTGATTATTGCCAGCTGAGCAGCATGATTCCTCACACCTGTGTTCCATGATTATTAACTGCTGACTGTTTGATTCGTGCCTACTCAGCTCTTTGTTTATTGCCTCCAGAGGCACATGATCAGTGTGTGATAGCAAACATGATCAGCGCATGATCAGTCACATGATCAGCGCCATTAAGTCACGTGATCACTACATGATAGTCATGTGATCAGTCCATGCTCAGTCACGGTATCAGTGCATGATCAGCCACGTGATCAGTGCATGATCTGTCACAAGATTAGTGCATGATCATCCACGTAATCAGTGCACGGGCAGTCATGTGATCAGTGCATGATATAGACGTGAACAGTGCATGATCAGTCTTGTGATCAGTGCATGATAGCCACGTGATCAGTGCATGATCAGTCACCTGATGGGTGTATGATCATTCACGTGACCTGTACATGGTAGCTACATGATCATTGCATGATCAGCCACGTGAGTAGTGCATGATAGCCACGTGATCACTGCATGATCAGTCACGTGATCAGTGCATGATCAGTCATGTGACCAGTACATGGTAGCTGCGTGATCATGGCACGATCAGCCACGTGAGCAGTGCATGATAGCCACGTGATCAGTGCATGACCAGGCACGTGATCAGTGTATGTCCAGCCAAGTGATCAGTGCATGATAGCAACGTGATCAGTGCATGATCAGTCACGTGATCAGTGCATGATCAGTTATGTGATCAGTGCATGTTCAGCCACGTGATCAGTGCATGATCAGCCACAAGATCAGTGCATGCTCAATCGTGATCAGTGCATGATCAGTCACGTGACCAGTGCATGGTAGCTACGTGATCATTGCCTGATCAGCCACGTGATCAGTGCATGATAGCCACGTGATCAGTGCATGATCAGCCACGTGATCAGTGCATGATCAGCCACGTGATCAGTGCATGATCAGTCATGTGATCAGTGTTTGTCCTGCCAAGTGATCAGTGCATGATAGCCACGTGATCAGTGCATGATCAGTTATGTGATCAGTGTATGATCAGCCACGTGATCAGTGCATGATCAGCCACATGATCAGTGCATGATCAGTTACGTGATCAGTGCATGATCAGTCATGTGTGCAGTACATGGTAGCTACGTGATCAGTGCTTGATCAGCCACATGATTAGTGCATGATCAGCCACGTGATCAGTGCATGGTAGCCACGTGATCAGTGCATGATCAGTCACGTGATACATGTGTGATCAGCCACGTGATCAGTGCATGGTAGCCACGTGATCAGTGCATGATCAGTCATGTGATAGTGCATGATCAGCCACGTGATCAGTGCATGATAGCCACGTGATCAGTGCATGATCAGCCACGTGATCAGTGCATGATCAGTCACGTGATACATGATCAGCCACGTGATCAGTGCATGATTGCCACGTGATCAGTGCATGACAGTCACGTGATCAGTGCATGATAGCCACGTGATCAGTGCATGATCAGTCACGTGATCATGTGTGATCAGCCACGTGATCAGTGCATGATCAGCCACGTGATCAGTGCATGATCAATTACGTGATCAGTGCATGATCAGTCACGTGATCAGTACATGGTAGCTACGTGATCGTTGCATGATCAGCCACGTGATCAGTGCATGATAGCCACGTGATCAGTGCATGATCAGTCACGTGATCAGTGCATGATCAGTCACGTGATCAGTGCATGATCAGTCACGTGATCAGTGCATGATCAGTCACGTGACAGTATATGGTAGCTACGTGATCAGTGCATGATCGCCACGTGAGCAGTGCATGATAGCCACGTGATCAGTGCATGAGTCACGTGATCAGTGCATGATCAGCCACGTGATCAGTGCATGATGCCACGTGATCAGTGCATGATAGTCACGTGATCAGTGTGTGATCAGCCACGTGATCAGTGCATGATCAGCCACGTGATCAGTGCATGATCAGTCACGTGATCAGTGCATGATCAGTCACGTGATCAGTACATGGTTGATACGTGATCAGTGCATGATCAGCCACGTGAGCAGTGCATGATAGCCACGTGATCAGTGCATGATCAGCCACGTGATCAGTGCATGATAGCCACGTGATCAGTGCATGATCAGTCACGTGATCGTGCATGATCAGCCACGTGATCAGTGCATGATATCCACGTGATCAGTGCATGACAGCCACGTGATCAGTGCATGAGAGCCACGTGATCAGTGCATGATCAGTCACGTGATCAGTGTGTGATCAGCCACGTGATCAGTGCATGATGAGCCACGTGATCAGTGCAGGATCAATTACGTGATCAGTGCATGATCAGTCACGTGATCAGTACATGGTTGCTACGTGATCGGTGCATGATCAGCCACGTGAGCAGAGCATGATAGCCACGTGGTCAGTGCATGATCAGTCACGTGATCAGTACATGATCAGTCACGTGAACAGTGCATGATCATTTACGTGATCTTTGCATGATCAGTCACGTTACCACTATATGGTTGCTACGTGATCATTCCATGACGAGCCACGTGAGCAGTGCATGATAGCCACGTGATCAGTGCATGATCAGTCACGTGATCAGTGCATGATCAGTCACGTGATCAGTGCATGATCAGCCACGTGATCAGTGCATGATCAGCACGTGATCAGTGTATGTTCAGCCACGTGATCAGTGCATGATAGCCACGTGATCAGTGCATGATCAGTTACGTGATCAGTGCATGATCAGCCACGTGATCAGTGCATGATCAGCCACGTGATCAGTGCATGATCAGTTACGTGATCAGTGCATGATCAGTCACGTGATCAGTGCATGGTAGCTACGTGATCAGTGCATGATCAGCCACGTGATCAGTGCATGATAGCCACGTGATCAGTGCATGATCAGCCACGTGATCAGTGCATGATCAGTCACGTGATCAGTGCATGATCAGCCACGTGATCAGTGCATGATAGCCACGTGATCAGTGCATGATCAGTCATGTGATACGTGTGTGATCAGCCACGTGATCAGTGCATGATATCCACGTGATCAGTGCATGACAGCCACGTGATAAGTGCATGAGAGCCACGTGATCAGTGCATGATCAGTCACGTGATACATGTGTGATCAGCCACGTGATCAGTGCATGATGAGCCACGTGATCAGTGCATGATCAATTACGTGATCAGTGCATGATCAGTCACGTGACCAGTACATGGTTGCTACGTGATCGTTGCATGATCAGCCACGTGAGCAGAGCATGATAGCCACGTGATCAGTGCATGATCAGTCACGTGATCAGTACATGATCAGTCACGTGAACAGTGCATGATCATTTACGTGATCAGTGCATGATCAGTCACGTGACCAGTATATGGTTGCTACGTGATCATTCCATGACGAGCCACGTGAGCAGTGCATGATAGCCACGTGATGTGTGCATGAGTTACGTGAGCAGAGTATGATCAGCCACGTGATCAGTGCATGAGTGCCACGTGATCAGTGCATGATATGTCACGTGACAGGTGTGTGATCAGCCACGTGAACAGTGCATGTTCAGCCACGTGATCAGTGCATGATAGCCACGTGATCAGTGCATGATCAGTTACGTGAGCAGTGTATGATCAGCCACGTGATCAGTGCATGGTCAGACACGTGAACAGTGTATGATCAGCCACGTGATCAGTGCATGATATCCAAGTGATCAGTGCATGATCATCACGTGATCAGTGTATGATCAGCCACGTGAACAGTGCATGCTCAGTCACGTGATCTGGGCCTGCTGAGCTGCGTGATTACTGTCTGCTCATCTGCTTGACAATTGCCAGCTGAGCTGCACGATTCCTGCCTGTCATCTGCTTGACAATTGCCAGCTGTGCTGCGTAATTCCTGCCTGCTCAGCTGCTTGATTATTGCCAGCTGAGCAGCATGATTCCTCACACCTGAGTTCCATGATTATTGCCTGCTGACTGTTTGATTCGTGCCTACTCAGCTCTTTGTTTATTGCCTCCAGAGGCACATGATCAGTGTATGATAGCAAACATGATCAGCGCATGATCAGTCACATGATCAGCGCCATTAAGTCACGTGATCACTACATGATAGTCATGTGATCAGTCCATGCTCAGTCACGGTATCAGTGCATGATCAGCCACGTGATCAGTGCATGATCTGTCACAAGATTAGTGTATGATCATCCACGTGATCAGTGCATGGGCAGTCATGTGATCAGTGCATGATATAGACGTGATCAGTGCATGATCAGTCTCGTGATCAGTGCATGATAGCCACGTGATCAGTGCATGATCAGTCACCTGATGGGTGTATGATCATTCACGTGACCTGTACATGGTAGCTACATGATCATTGCATGATCAGCCACGTGAGTAGTGCATGATAGCCACGTGATCACTGCATGATCAGTCACGTGATCAGTGCATGATCAGTCATGTGACCAGTACATGGTAGCTGCGTGATCATGGCATGATCAGCCACGTGAGCAGTGCATGATAGCCACGTGATCAGTGCATGATCAGGCACGTGATCAGTGCATGATCAGCCACGTGATCAGTGCATGATAGCCACGTGATCAGTGCATGATCAGTCACGTGATCAGTGCATGATCAGTTACGTGATCAGTGCATGATCAGCCACGTGATCAGTGCATGATCAGCCACGTGATCAGTGCATGATCAGTTACGTGATCAGTGCATGATCAGTCACGTGATCAGTACATGGTAGCCACGTGATCAGTGCATGATCAGCCACGTGATCAGTGCATGATAGCCACGTGATCAGTGCATGATCAGCCACGTGATCAGTGCATGATCAGCCACGTGATCAGTGCATGATCAGTCACGTGATCAGTGCATGATCAGCCACGTGATCAGTGCATGATAGCCACGTGATCAGTGCATGATCAGTCACGTGATCAGTGCATGATCAGCCACGTGATCAGTGCATGATCAGCCACGTGATCAGTGCATGATCAATCACGTGATCAGTGCATGATCAGTCACGTGTCAGTGCATGGTAGCTACGTGATCAGTGCATGATCAGCCACGTGATCAGTGCATGATAGCCACGTGATCAGTGCATGATCAGCCACGTGATCAGTGCATGATCAGTCACGTGATCAGTGCATGATCAGCCACGTGATCAGTGCATGATAGCCACGTGATCAGTGCATGATCAGTCACGTGATCAGTGTGATCAGCCACGTGATCAGTGCATGATAGCCACGTGATCAGTGCATGATCAGCCACGTGATCAGTGCATGATCAGTCATGTGATACGTGTGTGATCAGCCACGTGATCAGTGCATGATAGCCACGTGATCAGTGCATGATCAGTCACGTGATCAGTGCATGAGAGCCACGTGATCAGTGCATGATCAGTCACGTGATCATGTGTGATCAGCCACGTGATCAGTGCATGATCAGCCACGTGATCAGTGCATGATCAATTACGTGATCAGTGCATGATCAGTCACGTGACCAGTACATGGTAGCTACGTGATCGTGCATGATCAGCCACGTGAGCAGTGCATGATAGCCACGTGATCAGTGCATGATCAGTCACGTGATCAGTGCATGATCAGTCACGTGATCAGTGCATGATCAGCCACGTGATCAGTGCATGATCAGTCACGTCAGTGCATGGTAGCCACGTGATCAGTGCATGATCAGCCACGTGATCAGTGCATGATAGCCACGTGATCAGTGCATGAGTTACGTGATCAGTGTATGATCAGCCACGTGATCAGTGCATGAGTGCCACGTGATCAGTGCATGATAGCCACGTGATCAGTGCATGATCAGCCACGTGATCAGTGCATGATCAGCCACGTGAACAGTGCATGCTCAGTCACGTGATCTGGGCCTGCTGAGCTGCGTGATTACTGTCTGCTCATCTGCTTGACAATTGCCAGCTGAGCTGCACGATTCCTGCCTGTCATCTGCTTGACAATTGCCAGCTGTGCTGCGTAATTCCTGCCTGCTCAGCTGCTTGATTATTGCCAGCTGAGCAGCATGATTCCTCACACCTGAGTTCCATGATTATTGCCTGCTGACTGTTTGATTCGTGCCTACTCAGCTCTTTGTTTATTGCCTCCAGAGGCACATGATCAGTGTATGATAGCAAACATGATCAGCGCATGATCAGTCACATGATCAGCGCCATTAAGTCACGTGATCACTACATGATAGTCATGTGATCAGTCCATGCTCAGTCACGGTATCAGTGCATGATCAGCCACGTGATCAGTGCATGATCTGTCACAAGATTAGTGTATGATCATCCACGTGATCAGTGCATGGGCAGTCATGTGATCAGTGCATGATATAGACGTGAACAGTGCATGATCAGTCTCGTGATCAGTGCATGATAGCCACGTGATCAGTGCATGATCAGTCACCTGATGGGTGTATGATCATTCACGTGACCTGTACATGGTATCTACATGATCATTGCATGATTAGCCACGTGAGTAGTTCATGATAGCCACGTGAGCACTGCATGATCAGTCACGTGATCAGTGCATGATCAGTCATGTGACCAGTACATGGTAGCTGCGTGATCATGGCATGATCAGCCACGTGAGCAGTGCATGATAGCCACGTGATCAGTGCATGATCAGACACGTGATCAGTGCATGATCAGTCACGTGATCAGTGCATGATCAGCCACGTGATCAGTGCATGACCAGGCACGTGATCAGTGTATGTCAGCCAAGTGATCAGTGCATGATAGCCACGTGATCAGTGCATGATCAGTCACGTGATCAGTGCATGATCAGTTACGTGATCAGTGTATGATCAGCCACGTGATCAGTGCATGATCAGCCACGTGATCAGTGCATGATCAATTACGTGATCAGTGCATGATCAGTCACGTGACCAGTACATGGTAGCTACGTGATCATTGCATGATCAGCCACGTGATCAGTGCATGATAGCCACGTGATCAGTGCATGATAGCCACGTGATCAGTGCATGATCAGTCACGTGATACGTGTGTGATCAGCCACGTGATCAGTGCATGATAGTCACGTGATCAGTGCATGATCAGTCACGTGATAGTGCATGATCAGCCACGTGATCAGTGCATGATAGCCACGTGATCAGTGCATGATCAGCCACGTGATCAGTGCATGATAGCCACGTGATCAGTGCATGATCAGTCACGTGATCAGTGTGATCAGCCACGTGATCAGTGCATGATCAGCCACGTGATCAGTGCATGATCAATTACGTGATCAGTGCATGATCAGTCACGTGACCAGTACATGGTTGCTACGTGATCATTGCATGATCAGCCACGTGAGCAGTGCATGATAGCCACGTGATCAGTGCATGATCAGTCACGTGATCAGTGCATGATCAGTCACGTGATCAGTGCATGATCAGCCACGTGATCAGTGCATGATCAGTCACGTGATCAGTGCATGATAGCTACGTGATCAGTGCATGATCAGCCACGTGAGCAGTGCATGATCAGCCACGTGATCAGTGCATGAGACACGTGAACAGTGTATGATCAGCCACGTGATCAGTGCATGATATCCAAGTGATCAGTGCATGATCATCACGTGATCAGTGTATGATCAGCCACGTGAACAGTGCATGCTCAGTCACGTGATCTGGGCCTGCTGAGCTGCGTGATTACTGTCTGCTCATCTGCTTGACAATTGCCAGCTGAGCTGCACGATTCCTGCCTGTCATCTGCTTGACAATTGCCAGCTGTGCTGCGTAATTCCTGCCTGCTCAGCTGCTTGATTATTGCCAGCTGAGCAGCATGATTCCTCACACCTGAGTTCCATGATTATTGCCTGCTGACTGTTTGATTCGTGCCTACTCAGCTCTTTGTTTATTGCCTCCAGAGGCACATGATCAGTGTATGATAGCAAACATGATCAGCGCATGATCAGTCACATGATCAGCGCAATTAAGTCACGTGATCACTACATGATAGTCATGTGATCAGTCCATGCTCAGTCACGGTATCAGTGCATGATCAGCCACGTGATCAGTGCATGATCTGTCACAAGATTAGTGTATGATCATCCACGTGATCAGTGCATGGGCAGTCATGTGATCAGTGCATGATATAGACGTGATCAGTGCATGATCAGTCTCGTGATCAGTGCATGATAGCCACGTGATCAGTGCATGATCAGTCACCTGATGGGTGTATGATCATTCACGTGACCTCTACATGGTAGCTACATGATCATTGCATGATCAGCCACGTGAGTAGTGCATGATAGCCACGTGATCAGTGCATGATCAGTCACGTGATCAGTGCATGATCAGTCATGTGACCAGTACATGGTAGCTGTGATCATGGCATGATCAGCCACGTGAGCAGTGCATGATAGCCACGTGATCAGTGCATGATCAGACACGTGATCAGTGCATGATCAGTCACGTGATCAGTGCATGATCAGCCACGTGATCAGTGCATGATCAGCCACGTGATCAGTGCATGATAGCCACGTGATCAGTGCATGATCAGTCACGTGATCAGTGCATGATCAGTTACGTGATCAGTGTATGATCAGCCACGTGATCAGTGCATGATCAGCCACGTGATCAGTGCATGATCAATTACGTGATCAGTGCATGATCAGTCACGTGACCAGTACATGGTAGCTACGTGATCATTGCATGATCAGCCACGTGATCAGTGCATGATAGCCACGTGATCAGTGCATGATAGCCACGTGATCAGTGCATGATCAGTCATGTGATACGTGTGTGATCAGCCACGTGATCAGTGCATGATATCCACGTGATCAGTGCATGATCAGTCACGTGATCAGTGCATGAGAGCCACGTGATCAGTGCATGATAGCCACGTGATCAGTGCATGATAGCCACGTGATCAGTGCATGATCAGTCACGTGATCATGTGTGATCAGCCACGTGATCAGTGCATGATCAGCCACGTGATCAGTGCATGATCAATTACGTGATCAGTGCATGATCAGTCACGTGACCAGTACATGGTTGCTACGTGATCGTGCATGATCAGCCACGTGAGCAGTGCATGATAGCCACGTGATCAGTGCATGATCAGTCACGTGATCAGTGCATGATCAGTCACGTGATCAGTGCATGATCAGCCACGTGATCAGTGCATGATCAGCCACGTGATCAGTGCATGGTAGCCACGTGATCAGTGCATGATCAGCCACGTGAGCAGTGCATGATCAGCCACGTGATCAGTGCATGAGCACGTGAGCAGTGTATGATCAGCCACGTGATCAGTGCATGATATCCAAGTGATCAGTGCATGATCATCACGTGATCAGTGTATGATCAGCCACGTGAACAGTGCATGCTCAGTCACGTGATCTGGGCCTGCTGAGCTGCGTGATTACTGTCTGCTCATCTGCTTGACAATTGCCAGCTGAGCTGCACGATTCCTGCCTGTCATCTGCTTGACAATTGCCAGCTGTGCTGCGTAATTCCTGCCTGCTCAGCTGCTTGATTATTGCCAGCTGAGCAGCATGATTCCTCACACCTGAGTTCCATGATTATTGCCTGCTGACTGTTTGATTCGTGCCTACTCAGCTCTTTGTTTATTGCCTCCAGAGGCACATGATCAGTGTATGATAGCAAACATGATCAGCGCATGATCAGTCACATGATCAGCGCCATTAAGTCACGTGATCACTACATGATAGTCATGTGATCAGTCCATGCTCAGTCACGGTATCAGTGCATGATCAGCCACGTGATCAGTGCATGATCTGTCACAAGATTAGTGTATGATCATCCACGTGATCAGTGCATGGGCAGTCATGTGATCAGTGCATGATATAGACGTGATCAGTGCATGATCAGTCTCGTGATCAGTGCATGATAGCCACGTGATCAGTGCATGATCAGTCACCTGATGGGTGTATGATCATTCACGTGACCTGTACATGGTAGCTACATGATCATTGCATGATCAGCCACGTGAGTAGTGCCTGATAGCCACGTGATCAGTGCATGATCAGTCACGTGATCAGTGCATGATCAGTCATGTGACCAGTACATGGTAGCTGCGTGATCATGCATGATCAGCCACGTGATCAGTGCATGATCAGCCACGTGATCAGTGCATGATCAGTCACGTGATCAGTGCATGATCAGCCACGTGATCAGTGCATGATAGCCACGTGATCAGTGCATGATCAGTCACGTGATCAGTGCATGATCAGTCATGTGATCAGTGCATGATCAGCCACGTGATCAGTGCATGATCAGCCACGTGATCAGTGCATGATCAATTACGTGATCAGTGCATGATCAGTCACGTGACCAGTACATGGTAGCTACGTGATCAGTGCTGATCAGCCACGTGATCAGTGCATGATAGCCACGTGATCAGTGCATGATAGCCACGTGATCAGTGCATGATCAGTCATGTGATAGTGTGTGATCAGCCACGTGATCAGTGCATGATATCCACGTGATCAGTGCATGACAGCCACGTGATCAGTGCATGAGAGCCACGTGATCAGTGCATGATCAGTCACGTGATACATGTGTGATCAGCCACGTGATCAGTGCATGATCAGTCACGTGATCAGTGCATGATCAGTCACGTGATCAGTGCATGATCAGTTACGTGATCAGTGCATGATCAGTCACGTGACCAGTATATGGTTGCCACGTGATCAGTGCATGATCAGCCACGTGATCAGTGCATGATCAGTCACGTGATCAGTGCATGATCAGTCACGTGATCAGTGCATGATCAGCCACGTGATCAGTGCATGATCAGTTACGTGATCAGTGCATGATCAGTCACGTGATCAGTGCATGGTAGCTACGTGATCAGTGCATGATCAGCCACGTGATCAGTGCATGATAGCCACGTGATCAGTGCATGATAGCCACGTGATCAGTGCATGATCAGTCACGTGATACAGTGCATGATCAGCCACGTGATCAGTGCATGATAGCCACGTGATCAGTGCATGATCAGTCACGTGATAGTGTATGATCAGCCACGTGATCAGTGCATGGTCAGACACGTGAACATTGTATGATCAGCCACGTGATCAGTGCATGATATCCAAGTGATCAGTGCATGATCATCACGTGATCAGTGTATGATCAGCCACGTGAACAGTGCATGCTCAGTCACGTGATCTGGGCCTGCTGAGCTGCGTGATTACTGTCTGCTCATCTGCTTGACAATTGCCAGCTGAGCTGCACGATTCCTGCCTGTCATCTGCTTGACAATTGCCAGCTGTGCTGCGTAATTCCTGCCTGCTCAGCTGCTTGATTATTGCCAGCTGAGCAGCATGATTCCTCACACCTGAGTTCCATGATTATTGCCTGCTGACTGTTTGATTCGTGCCTACTCAGCTCTTTGTTTATTGCCTCCAGAGGCACATGATCAGTGTATGATAGCAAACATGATCAGTGCATGATCAGTCACATGATCAGCGCCATTAAGTCACGTGATCACTACATGATAGTCATGTGATCAGTCCATGCTCAGTCACGGTATCAGTGCATGATCAGCCACGTGATCAGTGCATGATCAGTCACGTGATCAGTGCATGATCAGTCACGTGATCAGTGCATGATCAGCCACGTGATCAGTGCATGATCAGGCACGTGATCAGTGCATGATCAGCCACGTGATCAGTGCATGATAGCCACGTGATCAGTGCATGATCAGTCACGTGATCAGTGCATGATCAGTTACGTGATCAGTGCATGATCAGCCACGTGATCAGTGCATGATCAGCCACGTGATCAGTGCATGATCAGTTACGTGATCAGTGCATGATCAGTCACGTGATCAGTACATGGTAGCTACGTGATCAGTGCATGATCAGCCACGTGATCAGTGCATGATAGCCACGTGATCAGTGCATGATATCCACGTGATCAGTGCATGACAGTCACGTGATCAGTGCATGAGAGCCACGTGATCAGTGCATGATCAGTCACGTGATACATGTGTGATCAGCCACGTGATCAGTGCATGATGAGCCACGTGATCAGTGCAGGATCAATTACGTGATCAGTGCATGATCAGTCACGTGACCAGTACATGGTTGCTACGTGATCGTTGCATGATCAGCCACGTGAGCAGAACATGATAGCCACGTGATCAGTGCATGATCAGTCACGTGATCAGTACATGATCAGTCACGTGAACAGTGCATGATCATTTACGTGATCTTTGCATGATCAGTCACGTGCCAGTATATGGTTGCTACGTGATCATTCCATGACGAGCCACGTGAGCAGTGCATGATAGCCACGTGATGTGTGCATGAGTTACGTGAGCAGAGTATGATCAGCCACGTGATCAGTGCATGAGTGCCACGTGATCAGTGCATGATATGTCACGTGACAGGTGTGTGATCAGCCACGTGAACAGTGCATGTTCAGCCACGTGATCAGTGCATGATAGCCACGTGATCAGTGCATGATCAGTTACGTGAGCAGTGTATGATCAGCCACGTGATCAGTGCATGGTCAGACACGTGAACAGTGTATGATCAGCCACGTGATCAGTGCATGATATCCAAGTGATCAGTGCATGATCATCACGTGATCAGTGTATGATCAGCCACGTGAACAGTGCATGCTCAGTCACGTGATCTGGGCCTGCTGAGCTGCGTGATTACTGTCTGCTCATCTGCTTGACAATTGCCAGCTGAGCTGCACGATTCCTGCCTGTCATCTGCTTGACAATTGCCAGCTGTGCTGCGTAATTCCTGCCTGCTCAGCTGCTTGATTATTGCCAGCTGAGCAGCATGATTCCTCACACCTGAGTTCCATGATTATTGCCTGCTGACTGTTTGATTCGTGCCTACTCAGCTCTTTGTTTATTGCCTCCAGAGGCACATGATCAGTGTATGATAGCAAACATGATCAGCGCATGATCAGTCACATGATCAGCGCCATTAAGTCACGTGATCACTACATGATAGTCATGTGATCAGTCCATGCTCAGTCACGGTATCAGTGCATGATCAGCCACGTGATCAGTGCATGGGAAGTCATGTGATCAGTGCATGATATAGACGTGATCAGTGCATGATCAGTCTCGTGATCAGTGCATGATAGCCACGTGATCAGTGCATGATCAGTCACCTGATGGGTGTTTGATCATTCACGTGACCTTTACATGGTAGCTACATGATCATTGCATGATCAGCCACGTGAGTAGTGCATGATAGCCACGTGATCACTGCATGATCAGTCACGTGATCAGTGCATGATCAGTCATGTGACCAGTACATGGTAGCTGCGTGATCATGGCATGATCAGCCACGTGAGCAGTGCATGATAGCCACGTGATCAGTGCATGATCAGACACGTGATCAGTGCATGATCAGTCACGTGATCAGTGCATGATCAGCCACGTGATCAGTGCATGACAGGCACGTGATCAGTGTATATCCAGCCACGTGATCAGTGCATGATAGCCACGTGATCAGTGCATGATCAGTCACGTGATCAGTGCATGATCAGTTATTTGATCAGTGTATGATCAGCCACGTGATCAGTGCATGATCAGCCACATGATCAGTGCATGATCAATTACGTGATCAGTGCATGATCAGTCACGTGACCAGTACATGGTAGCTACGTGATCATTGCATGATCAGCCACGTGATCAGTGCATGATAGCCACGTGATCAGTGCATGATAGCCACGTGATCAGTGCATGATCAGTCGTGTGATACGTGTGTGATCAGCCACGTGATCAGTGCATGATATCCACGTGATCAGTGCATGACAGCCACGTGATCAGTGCATGAGAGCCACGTGATCAGTGCATGATCAGTCACGTGATACATGTGTGATCAGCCACGTGATCAGTGCATGATGAGCCACGTGATCAGTGCATGATCAATAACGTGATCAGTGCATGATCAGTCACGTGACCAGTACATGGTTGCTACGTGATCGTTGCATGATCAGCCACGTGAGCAGTGCATGATAGCCACGTGATCAGTGCATGATCAGTCACGTGATCAGTACATGATCAGTCACGTGAACAGTGCATGATCATTTACGTGATCTTTGCATCATCAGACACGTTGCCAGTATATGGTTGCTACGTGATAATTCCATGATGAGCCACGTGAGCAGTGCATGATAGCCACGTGATGTGTGCATGAGTTACGTGAGCAGAGTATGATCAGCCACGTGATCAGTGCATAAGTGCCACGTGATCAGTGCATGATATGTCACGTGACAGGTGTGTGATCAGCCACGTGAACAGTGCATGTTCAGCCACGTGATCAGTGCATGATAGCCACGTGATCAGTGCATGATCAGTTATTTGAGCAGTGTATGATCAGCCACGTGATCAGTGAATGATCAGACACGTGAACAGTGTATGATCAGCCACGTGATCAGTGCACGGGCAGTCATGTGATCAGTGCATGATATAGACGTGAACAGTGCATGATCAGTCTCGTGATCAGTGCATGATAGCCACGTGATCAGTGCATGATCAGTCACGTGATGGTTGTATGATCATTCACGTGACCTGTACATGGTAGCTACATGATCATTGCATGATCAGCCACGAGTAGTTCATGATAGCCACGTGATCAGTGCATGATCAGTCACGTGATCAGTGCATGATCAGCCATGTGACTAGTACATGGTAGCTGCGTGATCATGGCATGATCAGCCACGTGAGCAGTGCATGATAGTCACGTGATCAGTGCATGATCAGACAGGAGATCAGTGCATGATCAGTCACGTGATCAGTGCATGATCAACCACGTGATCAGTGCATGACCAGGCACGTGATCAGTGTGTGTCCAGCCAAGTGATCAGTGCATGATAGCCACGTGATCAGTGCATGATCAGTCACGTGATCAGTGCATGATCAGTTATGTGATCAGTGTGATCAGCCACGTGATCAGTGCATGATCAGCCACATGATCAGTGCATGATCAATTACGTGATCAGTGCATGATCAGTCACGTGACCAGTACATGGTAGCTACGTGATCATTGCCTGATAAGCCACGTGATCAGTGCATGATAGCCACGTGATCAGTGCATGATAGCCACGTGATCAGTGCATGATCAGTCATGTGATAGTGCATGATCAGCCACGTGATCAGTGCATGATATCCACGTGATCAGTGCATGACAGCCACGTGATCAGTGCATGATAGCCACGTGTTCAGTGCATGATCAGTCACGTGATACATGTGTGATCAGCCACGTGATCAGTGCATGATGAGCCACGTGATCAGTGCAGGATCAATTACGTGATCAGTGCATGATCAGTCACGTGAACAGTACATGGTTGATACGTGATCGTTGCATGATCAGCCAAGTGATCAGAGCATGATAGCCACGTGATCAGTGCATGATCAGTCACGTGATCAGTACATGATCAGTCACGTGAACAGTGCATGATCATTTACGTGATCTTTCCATGATCAGTCACGTGGCCAGTATATGGTTGCTACGTGATCATTCCATGACCAGCCACGTGAGCAATGCATGATAGCCACGTGATCAGTGCATGATCAGACACGAGATCAGTGCATGATCAGTCACGTGATCAGTGCATGATCAGCCACGTGATCAGTGCATGACCAGGCACGTGATCAGTGTATGACCAGCCAAGTGATCAGTGCATGATAGCCACGTGATCAGTGCATGATCAGTTATGTGATCAGTGTATGATCAGACACGTGATCAGTGCATGATCAGCCACATGATCAGTGCATGATCAATTACGTGATCAGTGTATGATCAGTCAAGTGACCAGTACATGGGAGCCACGTGAACATTGCATGATCAGCCACATGATCAGTGCATGATAGCCACGTGATCAGTGCATGATAGCCACGTGATCAGTGCATGATCAGTCACGTGATACATGTGCATGATCAGCCACGTGATCAGTGCATGATAGCCACGTGATCAGTGCATGATCAGTCATGTGATAGTGTGTGATCAGCCACGTGATCAGTGCATGGTCAGACACGTGAACATTGTATGATCAGCCACGTGATCAGTGCATGATATCCAAGTGATCAGTGCATGATCATCACGTGATCAGTGTATGATCAGCCACGTGAACAGTGCATGCTCAGTCACGTGATCTGGGCCTGCTGAACTGCGTGATTACTGTCTGCTCATCTGCTTGACAATTGCCAGCTGAGCTGCACGATTCCTGCCTGTCATCTGCTTGACAATTGCCAGCTGTGCTGCGTAATTCCTGCCTGCTCAGCTGCTTGATTATTGCCAGCTGAGCAGCATGATTCCTCACACCTGTGTTCCATGATTATTAACTGCTGACTGTTTGATTCGTGCCTACTCAGCTCTTTGTTTATTGCCTCCAGAGGCACATGATCACTGTGTGATAGCAAACATGATCAGCGCATGATCAGTCACATGATCAGCGCCATTAAGTCACGTGATCACTACATGATAGTCATGTGATCAGTCCATGCTCAGTCACGGTATCAGTGCATGATCAGCCACGTGATCAGTGCATGATCAGTCACGTGATCAGTGCATGATCAGTCACGTGATCAGTGCATGATCAGCCACGTGATCAGTGCATGACCAGGCACGTGATCAGTGTATGTCCAGCCAAGTGATCAGTGCATGATAGCCACGTGATCAGTGCATGATCAGTCACGTGATCAGTGCATGATCAGTTACGTGATCAGTGTATGTTCAGCCACGTGATCAGTGCACGATCAGCCACATGATCAGTGCATGATCAGTTACGTGATCAGTGCATGATCAGTCACGTGACCAGTACATGGTAGCTATGTGATCATTTCCTGATCAGCCACGTGATCAGTGCATGATAGCCACGTGATCAGTGCATGATATCCACGTGATCAGTGCATGACAGTCACGTGATCAGTGCATGAGAGCCACGTGATCAGTGCATGACCAGTCACGTGATACATGTGTGATCAGCCACGTGATCAGTGCATGATGAGCCACGTGATCAGTGCAGGATCAATTACGTGATCAGTGCATGATCAGTCACGTGACCAATACATGGTTGCTACGTGATCGTGCATGATCAGCCACGTGATCAGTGCATGATAGCCACGTGATCAGTGCATGATCAGTCACGTGATCAGTACATGATCAGTCACGTGAACAGTGCATGATCATTTACGTGATCTTTGCATGATCAGTCACGTTGCCAGTATATGTTTGCTACGTGATCATTCCATGACGAGCCACGTAAGCAGTGCATGATAGCCACGTGATGTGTGCATGAGTTAAGTGAGAAGAGTATGATCAACCACGTGATCAGTGCATGAGTGCCACGTGATCAGTGCATGATATGCCACGTGACAGGTGTGTGATCAGCCACGTGAACAGTGCATGTTCAGCCACGTGATCAGTGCATGATAGCCACGTGATCAGTGCATGATCAGTTACGTGAGCAGTGTATGATCAGCCACGTGATCAGTGCATGGTCAGACACGTGAACAGTGTATGATCAGCCACGTGATCAGTGCATGATATCCAAGTGATCAGTGCATGATCATCACGTGATCAGTGTATGATGAGCCACGTGAACAGTGCATGCTCAGTCACGTGATCTGGGCCTGCTGAGCTGCGTGATTACTGTCTGCTCATCTGCTTGACAATTGCCAGCTGAGCTGCATGATTCCTGCCTGTCATCTGCTTGACAATTGCCAGCTGTGCTGCGTAATTCCTGCCTGCTCAGCTGCTTGATTATTGCCAGCTGAGCAGCATGATTCCTCACACCTGAGTTCCATGATTATTGCCTGCTGACTGTTTGATTCGTGCCTACTCAGCTCTTTGTTTATAGCCTCCAGAGGCACATGATCCGTGTATGATAGCAAACATGATCAGCGCATGATCAGTCACATGATCAGCGCCATTAAGTCACGTGATCACTACATGATAGTCATGTGATCAGTCCATGCTCAGTCACAGTATCAGTGCATGATCAGCCACGTGATCAGTGCACGGGAAGTCATGTGATCAGTGCATGATATAGACGTGAACAGTGCATGATCAGTCTCGTGATCAGTGCATGATAGCCAAGTGATCAGTGCATGATCAGTCACCTGATGGGTGTATGATCATTCACGTGACCTGTACATGGTAGCTACATGATCATTGCATGATCAGCCACGTGAGTAGTTCATGATAGGCACGTGATCACTGCATGATCAGTCACGTGATCAGTGCATGATCAGTCATGTGACCAGTACATGGTAGCTGTGTGATCATGGCATGATCAGCCACGTGAGCAGTGCATGATAGCCACGTGATCAGTGCATGATCAGACACGAGATCAGTGCATGATCAGTCACGTGATCAGTGCATGACCAGGCACGTGATCAGTGTATATCCAGCCAAGTGATCAGTGCATGATAGCCACATGATCAGTGCATGATCAGTCACGTGATCAGTGCATGATCAGTTATGTGATCAGTGTATGTTCAGCCACGTGATCAGTGCATGATCAGCCACATGATCAGTGCATGATCAATTACGTGATCAGTGCATGATCAGTCACGTGACCAGTACATGGTAGCTACGTGATCATTGCCTGATCAGCCACGTGATCAGTGCATGATAGCCACGTGATCAGTGCATGATAGCCACGTGATCAGTGCATGATCTGTCATGTGATACGTGTGTGATCAGCCACGTGATCAGTGCATGATATCCACGTGATCAGTGCATGACAGTCACGTGATCAGTGCATGAGAGCCACGTGATCAGTGCATGATCAGTCACGTGATCATGTGTGATCAGCCACGTGATCAGTGCATGATAAGCCACGTGATCAGTGCAGGATCAATTATGTGATCAGTGCATGATCAGTCACGTGACCAGTACATGGTTGCTACGTGATCGTGCATGATCAGCCACGTGAGCAGAACATGATAGCCACGTGGTCAGTGCATGATCAGTCACGTGATCAGTACATGATCAGTCACGTGAACAGTGCATGATCATTTACGTGATCTTTGCATCATCAGACACGTTGCCAGTATATGGTTGCTACGTGATAATTCCATGATGAGCCACGTGAGCAGTGCATGATAGCCACGTGGTGTGTGCATGAGTTACGTGATCAGAGTATGATCAGCCACGTGATCAGTGCATGAGTGCCACGTGATCAGTGCATGATATGCCACGTGACAGGTGTGTCATCAGCCACGTGAACAGTGCATGTTCAGCCACGTGATCAGTGCATGATAGCCACGTGATCAGTGCATGATCAGTCACGTGATCAGTGCATGATCAGTTATGTGATCAGTGTATGTTCAGCCACGTGATCAGTGCATGATCAGCCACGTGATCAGTGCATGATTAATCACGTGATCAGTGCATGATCAGTCACGTGACCAGTACATGGTAGCTACGTGATCATTGCCTGATCAGCCACGTGATCAGTGCATGATAGCCACGTGATCAGTGCATGATAGCCACGTGATCAGTGCATGATCAGTCATGTGATACGTGTGTGATCAGCCACGTGATCAGTGCATGATATCCACGTGATCAGTGCATGACAGTCACGTGATCAGTGCATGATAGCCACGTGATCAGTGCATGATCAGTCACGTGATCAGTGCATGATCAGCCACGTGATCAGTGCATGCTCAGTCACGTGATCAGGGCCTGCTGAGCTGCGTGATTACTGTCTGCTCATCTGCTTGACATTTGCCAGCTGAGCTGCATGATTCCTGCCTGTCATCTGCTTGACAATTGCCAGCTGTGCTGCGTAATTCCTGCCTGCTCAGCTGCTTGATTATTGCCAGCTGAGCAGCATGATTCCTCACACCTGAGTTCCATGATTATTGCCTGCTGACTGTTTGATTCGTGCCTACTCAGCTCTTTGTTTATGGCCTCCAGAGGCACATGATCAGTGTATGATAGCAAACATGATCAGCGCATGATCAGTCACATGATCAGCGCCATTAAGTCACGTGATCACTACATGATAGTCATGTGATCAGTCCATGCTCTGTCACGGTATCAGTGCATGATCAGCCACGTGATCAGTGCATGATCTGTGACAAGATTAGTGCATGATCAGCCACGTGATCAGTGCACGGGAAGTCATGTGATCAGTGCATGATATAGACGTGAACAGTGCATGATCATTCTCGTGATCAGTGCATGATAGCCAAGTGATCAGTGCATGATCAGTCACCTGATGGGTGTATGATCATTCACGTGACCTGTACATGGTAGCTACATGATCATTGCATGATCAGCCACGTGAGTAGTTCATGATAGGCACGTGATCACTGCATGATCAGTCACGTGATCAGTGCATGATCAGTCATGTGACCAGTACATGGTAGCTGTGTGATCATGGCATGATCAGCCACGTGAGCAGTGCATGATAGCCACGTGATCAGTGCATGATCAGACACGAGATCAGTGCATGATCCGTCACGTGATCAGTGCATGATCAGCCACGTGATCAGTGCATGACCAGGCACGTGATCAGTGTATATTCAGCCAAGTGATCAGTGCATGATAGCCACATGATCAGTGCATGATCAGTCACGTGATCAGTGCATGATCAGTTATGTGATCAGTGTATGTTCAGCCACGTGATCAGTGCATGATCAGCCACATGATCAGTGCATGATCAATTACGTGATCAGTGCATGATCAGTCACGTGACCAGTACATGGTAGCTACGTGATCATTGCCTGATCAGCCACGTGATCAGTGCATGATAGCCACGTGATCAGTGCATGATAGCCACGTGATCAGTGCATGATCAGTCATGTGATACGTGTGTGATCAGCCACGTGATCAGTGCATTATATCCACGTGATCAGTGCATGACAGTCACGTGATCAGTGCATGAGAGCCACGTGATCAGTGCATGATCAGTCACGTGATACATGTGTGATCAGCCACGTGATCAGTGCATGATGAGCCACGTGATCAGTGCAGGATCAATTACGTGATCAGTGCATGATCAGTCACGTGACCAGTACATGGTTGCTACGTGAGCGTTGCATGATCAGCCACGTGAGCAGTGCATGAAAGCCACGTGATCAGTGCATGATCAGTCACGTGATCAGTACATGATCAGTCACGTGAACAGTGCATGATCATTTACGTGATCTTTGCATCATCAGACACGTTGCCAGTATATGGTTGCTACGTGATAATTCCATGATGAGCCACGTGAGCAGTGCATGATAGCCACGTGATGTGTGCATGAGTTACGTGATCAGAGTATGATCAGCCACGTGATCAGTGCATGAGTGCCACGGGATCAGTGCATGATATGCCACGTGACAGGTGTGTCATCAGCCACGTGAACAGTGCATGTTCAGCCACGTGATCAGTGCATGATAGCCACGTGATCAGTGCATGATCAGTCACGTGATCAGTGCATGATCAGTTATGTGATCAGTGTATGTTCAGCCACGTGATCAGTGCATGATCAGCCACGTGATCAGTGCATGATTAGTCACGTGATCAGTGCATGATCAGTCACGAGACCAGTACATGGTAGCTACGTGATCATTGCATGATCAGCCACGTGATCAGTGCATGATAGCCACGTGATCAGTGCATGATAGCCACGTGATCAGTGCATGATCAGTCATGTGATACGTGTGTGATCAGCCACGTGATCAGTGCATGATATCCACGTGATCAGTGCATGATCAGTCACGTGATCAGTGCATGAGAGCCACGTGATCAGTGCATGACAGTCACGTGATCAGTGCATGAGCAGCCACGTGATCAGTGCATGCTCAGTCACGTGATCTGGGCCTGCTGAGCTGCGTGATTACTGTCTGCTCATCTGCTTGACAATTGCCAGCTGAGCTGCATGATTCCTGCCTGTCATCTGCTTGACAATTGCCAGCTGTGCTGCGTAATTCCTGCCTGCTCAGCTGCTTGATTATTGCCAGCTGAGCAGCATGATTCCTCACACCTGAGTTCCATGATTATTGCCTGCTGACTGTTTGATTCGTGCCTACTCAGCTCTTTGTTTATAGCCTCCAGAGGCACATGATCAGTGTATGATAGCAAACATGATCAGCGCATGATCAGTCACATGATCAGCGCCATTAAGTCACGTGATCACTACATGATAGTCATGTAATCAGTCCATGCTCTGTCACGGAATCAGTGCATGATCAGCCACGTGATCAGTGCATGATCTGTCACAAGATTAGTGTATGATCATCCACGTGATCAGTGCACGGGCAGTCATGTGATCAGTGCATGATATAGACGTGAACAGTGCATGATCAGTCTCGTGATCAGTGCATGATAGCCACGTGATCAGTGCATGATCAGTCACCTGATGGGTGTATGATCATTCACGTGACCTGTACATGGTAGCTACATGATCATTGCATGATCAGCCACGTGAGTAGTTCCTGATAGCCACGTGATCAGTGCATGATCAGTCACGTGATCAGTGCATGATCAGTCATGTGACCAGTACATGGTAGCTGCGTGATCATGGCATGAGCAGCCACGTGAGCAGTGCATGATAGCCACGTGATCAGTGCATGATCAGACACGAGATCAGTGCATGATCAGTCACGTGATCACTGCATGATCAGCCACATGATCAGTGCATGACCAGGCACGTGATCAGTGTATGTCCAGCCAAGTGATCAGTGCATGATAGCCACGTGATCAGTGCACGGGCAGTCACGTGATCAGTGCATGATCAGTTATGTGATCAGTGTATGATCAGCCACGTGATCAGTGCATGATCAGCCACATGATCAGTGCATGATCAATTACGTGATCAGTGCATGATCAGTCACGTGACCAGTACATGGTATTTACGTGAACATTGCCTGCTCAGGCACATGATCAGTGCATGATAGCCACGTGATCAGTGCATGAGCAGCCACGTGATCAGTGCATGATCAGTCACGTTATACATGTGTGATCAGCCACGTGATCAGTGCATGATGAGCCACGTGATCACTGCAGGATCACTCACCTGATCAGTGCATGATCAGTCACGTGACCACTACATGGTAGCTACGTGATCTTTGCATGATCAGCCACGTGAGCAGAGCATGATAGCCACGTGATCAGTGCATGATCAGCTACGTGATCAGTGCATGATGCCACGTGATCAGTGCATGATAGTCACGTGATCAGTGTGTGATCAGCCACGTGAACAGTGCATGTTCAGCCACGTGATCAGTGCATGATCAGCCACGTGATCAGTGCATGATAGCCACGTGATCAGTGCATGATATCCACGTGATCAGTGCATGACAGTCACGTGATCAGTGCATGAGAGCCACGTGATCAGTGCATGATCAGTCACGTGATACATGTGTGATCAGCCACGTGATCAGTGCATGATGAGCCACGTGATCAGTGCAGGATCAATTACGTGATCAGTGCATGATCAGTCACGTGACCAATACATGGTTGCTACGTGATCGTTGCATGATCAGCCAGGTGAGCAGAACATGATAGCCACGTGGTCAGTGCATGATCAGTCACGTGATCAGTACATGATCAGTCACGTGAACAGTGCATGATCATTTACGTGATCTTTGCATGATCAGTCACGTTGCCAGTATATGGTTGCTACGTGATCATTCCATGACGAGCCACGTGAGCAGTGCATGATAGCCACGTGATGTGTGCATGAGTTACGTGAGAAGAGTGTGATCAACCACTTGATCAGTGCATGAGTGCCACGTGATCAGTGCATGATATGCCACGTGACAGGTGTGTGATCAGCCACGTGAACAGTGCATGTTCAGCCACGTGATCAGTGCATGATAGCCACGTGATCAGTGCATGATCAGTTACGTGAGCAGTGTATGATCAGCCACGTGATCAGTGCATGGTCAGACACGTGAACAGTGTATGATCAGCCACGTGATCAGTGCATGATATCCAAGTGATCAGTGCATGATCATCACGTGATCAGTGTATGATCAGCCACGTGAACAGTGCATGCTCAGTCACGTGATCTGGGCCTGCTGAGCTGCGTGATTCCTGTCTGCTCATCTGCTTGACAATTGCCAGCTGAGCTGCACGATTCCTGCCTGTCATCTGCTTGACAATTGACAGCTGTGCTGCGTAATTCCTGCCTGCTCAGCTGCTTGATTATTGCCAGCTGAGCAGCATGATTCCTCACACCTGAGTTCCATGATTATTGCCTGCTGACTGTTTGATTCGTGCCTACTCAGCTCTTTGTTTATAGCCTCCAGAGGCACATGATCCGTGTATGATAGCAAACATGATCAGCGCATGATCAGTCACATGATCAGCGCCATTAAGTCACGTGATCACTACATGATAGTCATGTGATCAGTCCATGCTCAGTCACGGTATCAGTGCATGATCAGCCACGTGATCAGTGCATGGGAAGTCATGTGATCAGTGCATGATATAGACGTGAACAGTGCATGATCAGTCTCGTGATCAGTGCATGATAGCCACGTGATCAGTGCATGATCAGTCACCTGATGGGTGTATGATCATTCACGTGACCTGTACATAGTAGCTACATGATCATTGCATGATCAGCCACGTGAGTAGTTCATGATAGGCACGTGATCACTGCATGATCAGTCACGTGATCAGTGCATGATCAGTCATGTGACCAGTACATGGTAGCTGTGTGATCATGGCATGATCAGCCACGTGAGCAGTGCATGATAGCCACGTGATCAGTGCATGATCAGACACGAGATCAGTGCATGATCAGTCACGTGATCAGTGCATGATCAGCCACGTGATCAGTGCATGACCAGGCACGTGATCAGTGTATATCCAGCCAAGTGATCAGTGCATGATAGCCACATGATCAGTGCATGATCAGTCACGTGATCAGTGCATGATCAGTTATGTGATCAGTGTATGTTCAGCCACGTGATCAGTGCATGATCAGCCACATGATCAGTGCATGATCAATTACGTGATCAGTGCATGATCACTCACGTGACCAGTACATGGTAGCTACGTGATCATTGCATGATCAGCCACGTGATCAGTGCATGATAGCCACTTGATCAGTGCATGATAGCCACGTGATCAGTGCATGATCAGTCATGTGATACGTGTGTGATCAGCCACGTGATCAGTGCATGATATCCACGTGATCAGTGCATGACAGTCACGTGATCAGTGCATGAGAGCCACGTGATCAGTGCATGATCAGTCACGTGATACATGTGTGATCAGCCACGTGATCAGTGCATGATGAGCCACGTGATCAGTGCAGGATCAATTACGTGATCAGTGCATGATCAGTCACGTGACCAGTACATGTTTGCTACGTGATCGTTGCATGATAAGCCACGTGAGCAGAACATGATAGCCACGTGATCAGTGCATGATCAGTCACGTGATCAGTACATGATCAGTCACGTGAACAGTGCATGATCATTTACGTGATCTTTGCATCATCAGTCACGTTGCCAGTATATGGTTGCTACATGATAATTCCATGATGAGCCACGTGAGCAGTGCATGATAGCCACGTGATGTGTGCATGAGTTACGTGAGAAGAGTATGATCAGCCACGTGATCAGTGCATGAGTGCCACGTGATCAGTGCATGATATGCCACGTGACAGGTGTGTCATCAGCCACGTGAACAGTGCATGTTCAGCCACGTGATCAGTGCATGATAGCCACGTGATCAGTGCATGATCAGTCACGTGATCAGTGCATGATATGTTATGTGATCAGTGTATGTTCAGCCACGTGATCAGTGCATGATCAGCCACGTGATCAGTGCATGATTAATTACGTGATCAGTGCATGATCAGTCACGTGACCAGTACATGGTAGCACGTGATCATTGCCTGATCAGCCACGTGATCAGTGCATGATAGCCACGTGATCAGTGCATGATAGCCACGTGATCAGTGCATGATCAGTCATGTGATAGTGTGATCAGCCACGTGATCAGTGCATGATATCCACGTGATCAGTGCATGACAGTCACGTGATCAGTGCATGAGAGCCACGTGATCAGTGCATGACAGTCACGTGATCAGTGCATGAGCAGCCACGTGATCAGTGCATGCTCAGTCACGTGATCTGGGCCTGCTGAGCTGCGTGATTACTGTCTGCTCATCTGCTTGACAATTGCCAGCTGAGCTGCATGATTCCTGCCTGTCATCTGCTTGACAATTGCCAGCTGTGCTGCGTAATTCCTGCCTGCTCAGCTGCTTGATTATTGCCAGCTGAGCAGCATGATTCCTCACACCTGAGTTCCATGATTATTGCCTGCTGACTGTTTGATTCGTGCCTACACAGCTCTTTGTTTATAGCCTCCAGAGGCACATGATCAGTGTATGATAGCAAACATGATCAGCGCATGATCAGTCACATGATCAGCGCCATTAAGTCACGTGATCACTACATGATAGTCATGTGATCAGTCCATGCTCTGTCACGGTATCAGTGCATGATCAGCCACGTGATCAGTGCATGATCTGTCACAAGATTAGTGTATGATCATCCAAGTGATCAGTGCACGGGCAGTCATGTGATCAGTGCATGATATAGACGTGATCAGTGCATTTTCAGTCTCGTGATCAGTGCATGATAGCCACGTGATCAGTGCATGATCTGTCACCTGATGGGTGTATGATCATTCACGTGACCTGTACATGGTAGCTACATGATCATTGCATGATCAGCCACGTGAGTAGTGCATGATAGCCACGTGATCACTGCATGATCAGTCACGTGATCAGTGCATGATCAGTCATGTGACCAGTACATGGTAGTTGCGTGATCATGGCATGAGCAGCCACGTGAGCAGTGCATGATAGCCACGTGATCAGTGCATGATCAGACACGAGATCAGTGCATGATCAGTCACGTGATCACTGCATGATCAGCCACATGATCAGTGCATGACCAGGCACGTGATCAGTGTATGTCCAGCCAAGTGATCAGTGCATGATAGCCACGTGATCAGTGCATGATCAGTCACGTGATCAGTGCATGATCAGTTATGTGATCAGTGTATGATCAGCCACGTAATCAGTGCATGATCAGCCACGTGATCAGTGCATGATCAATTACGTGATCAGTGCATGATCAGTCACGTGACCAGTACATGGTATTTACGTGAACATTGCCTGCTCAGCCACATGATCAGTTCATGATAGCCACGTGATCAGTGCATGAGAGCCACGTGATCAGTGCATGATCAGTCACGTGATATGTGTGAGATCAGCCACGTGATCAGTGCATGATATCCACGTGATCAGTGCATGACAGCCACGTGATCAGTGCATGATCAGTCACGTGATCATGTGTGATCAGCCACGTGAACAGTGCATGATCAGTCACGTGATCAGTACATGATCAGTCACGTGAACAGTGCATGATCATTTACGTGATCTTTGCATGATCAGTCACGTTACCAGTATATGGTTGCTACGTGATCATTCCATGACGACCACGTGAGCAGTGCATGATAGCCATGTGATGTGTGCATGAGTTACGTGAGCAGAGTATGATCAGCCACGTGATCAGTGCATGAGTGCCACGTGATCAGTGCATGATATGTCACGTGATACATGTGTGATCAGCCACATGATCAGTGCATGATGAGCCACGTGATCACTGCAGGATCAGTTACGTGATCAGTGCATGATCAGTCACGTGAACAGTACATGGTTGATAGGTGATCGTTACATGATCAGCCACGTGAGCAGAGCATGATAGCCACGTGATCAGTGCATGATAGCCACGTGATCACTGCATGATAGCCACGTGATCAGTGCATGATCAGTCATGTGATACGTGTGTGATCAGCCACGTGATCAGTGCATGATATCCACGTGATCAGTGCATGACAGCCACGTGATCCGTGCATGAGAGCCATGTGTTCAGTGCATGATCAGTCACGTGATAAATGTGTGATCAGCCACGTGATCAGTGCATGATGAGCCACGTGATCAGTGCAGGATCAATTACGTGATCAGTGCATGATCAGTCACGTGAACAGTACATGGTTGATAGGTGATCGTTGCATGATCAGCCACGTGAGCAGAGCATGATAGCCACGTGGTCAGTGCATGATGAGTCACGTGATCAGTGCATGATCAGTCACGTGAACAGTGCATGATCAGTCACGTGATCTTTCCATGATCAGTCACGTTACCAGTATATGGTTGCTACGTGATCATTCCATGACGAGCCACGTGAGCAATGCATGATAGCCACGTGATCAGTGGATGATCAGACACGAGATCAGTGCATGATCAGTCACGTGATCAGTGCATGATCAGCCACGTGATCAGTGCATGACCAGGCACGTGATCAGTGTATGTCCAGCCACGTGATCAGTGCATGATAGCCACGTGATCAGTGCATGATCAGTTATGTGATCAGTGTATGATCAGACACGTGATCAGTGCATGATCAGCCACATGATCAGTGCATGATCAATTACGTGATCAGTGCATGATCAGTCACGTGACCAGTACATGGTAGCCACGTGATCATTGCATGATCAGCCACATGATCAGTGCATGATAGCCACGTGATCAGTGCATGATAGCCACGTGATCAGTGCATGATCAGTCACGTGATACATATGTGATCAGCCACGTGATCAGTGCATGATAGCCACGTGATCAGTGCATGATCAGTCATGTGATACGTGTGTGATCAGCCACGTGATCAGTGCATGATATCCACGTGATCAGTGCATGACAGCCACGTGATCAGTGCATGAGCCACGTGATCAGTGCATGATCAGTCACGTGATACATGTGTGATCAGCCACGTGATCAGTGCATGATGAGCCACGTGATCAGTGCAGGATCAATTACGTGATCAGTGCATGATCAGTCACGTGACCAGTACATTGTTGCTACGTGATCGTTGCATGATCAGCCACGTGAGCAGAGCATGATAGCCACGTGATCAGTGCATGATCAGTCACGTGATCAGTACATGATCAGTCACGTGAACAGTGCATGATCATTTACGTGATCTGTGCATGATCAGTCACGTGACCAGTATATGGTTGCTACGTGATCATTCCATGACGAGCCACGTGAGCAGTGCATGATAGCCACGTGATGTGTGCATGAGTTACGTGAGCAGAGTATGATCAGCCACGTGATCAGTGCATGAGTGCCACGTGATCAGTGCATGATATGTCACGTGACAGGTGTGTGATCAGCCACGTGAACAGTGCATGTTCAGCCACGTGATCAGTGCATGATAGCCACGTGATCAGTGCATGATCAGTTACGTGAGCAGTGTATGATCAGCCACGTGATCAGTGCATGGTCAGACACGTGAACAGTGTATGATCAGCCACGTGATCAGTGCATGATATCCAAGTGATCAGTGCATGATCATCACGTGATCAGTGTATGATCAGCCACGTGAACAGTGCATGCTCAGTCACGTGATCTGGGCCTGCTGAGCTGCGTGATTACTGTCTGCTCATCTGCTTGACAATTGCCAGCTGAGCTGCACGATTCCTGCCTGTCATCTGCTTGACAATTGCCAGCTGTGCTGCGTAATTCCTGCCTGCTCAGCTGCTTGATTATTGCCAGCTGAGCAGCATGATTCCTCACACCTGAGTTCCATGATTATTGCCTGCTGACTGTTTGATTCGTGCCTACTCAGCTCTTTGTTTATTGCCTCCAGAGGCACATGATCAGTGTATGATAGCAAACATGATCAGCGCATGATCAGTCACATGATCAGTGCCATTAAGTCACGTGATCACTACATGATAGTCATGTGATCAGTCCATGCTCAGTCACGGTATCAGTGCATGATCAGCCACGTGATCAGTGCATGATCTGTCACATGATTAGTGTATGATCATCCACGTGATCAGTGCATGGGCAGTCATGTGATCAGTGCATGATATAGACGTGATCAGTGCATGATCAGTCTCGTGATCAGTGCATGATAGCCACGTGATCAGTGCATGATCAGTCACCTGATGGGTGTATGATCATTCACGTGACCTGTACATGGTATCTACATGATCATTGCATGATCAGCCACGTGAGTAGTGCATGATAGCCACGTGATCACTGCATGATCAGTCACGTGATCAGTGCATGATCAGTCATGTGACCAGTACATGGTAGCTGCGTGATCATGCATGATCAGCCACGTGAGCAGTGCATGATAGCCACGTGATCAGTGCATGATCAGGCACGTGATCAGTGCATGATCAGCCACGTGATCAGTGCATGATAGCCACGTGATCAGTGCATGATCAGTCACGTGATCAGTGCATGATCAGTTACGTGATCAGTGCATGATCAGCCACGTGATCAGTGCATGATCAGCCACGTGATCAGTGCATGATCAATTACGTGATCAGTGCATGATCAGTCACGTGACCAGTACATGGTAGCTACGTGATCATTGCATGATCAGCCACGTGATCAGTGCATGATAGCCACGTGATCAGTGCATGATCAGCCACGTGATCAGTGCATGATCAGCCACGTGATCAGTGCATGATCAGTCACGTGATCAGTGCATGATCAGCCACGTGATCAGTGCATGATAGCCACGTGATCAGTGCATGATCAGTCACGTGATCAGTGTATGATCAGCCACGTGATCAGTGCATGATCAGCCACGTGATCAGTGCATGATCAGCCACGTGATCAGTGCATGATCAGTCATGTGTCAGTGCATGATAGCCACGTGATCAGTGCATGATCAGCCACGTGATCAGTGCATGATCAGCCACGTGATCAGTGCATGATCAGCCACGTGATCAGTGCATGATCAGTCACGTGATCAGTGCATGATCAGCCACGTGATCAGTGCATGATCAGCCACGTGATCAGTGCATGATCAGTCACGTGATCTGGGCCTGCTGAGCTGCGTGATTACTGTCTGCTCATCTGCTTGACAATTGCCAGCTGAGCTGCACGATTCCTGCCTGTCATCTGCTTGACAATTGCCAGCTGTGCTGCGTAATTCCTGCCTGCTCAGCTGCTTGATTATTGCCAGCTGAGCAGCATGATTCCTCACACCTGAGTTCCATGATTATTGCCTGCTGACTGTTTGATTCGTGCCTACTCAGCTCTTTGTTTATTGCCTCCAGAGGCACATGATCAGTGTATGATAGCAAACATGATCAGCGCATGATCAGTCACATGATCAGCGCCATTAAGTCACGTGATCACTACATGATAGTCATGTGATCAGTCCATGCTCAGTCACGGTATCAGTGCATGATCAGCCACGTGATCAGTGCATGATCTGTCACATGATTAGTGCATGATCAGCCACGTGATCAGTGCATGGGCAGTCATGTGATCAGTGCATGATATAGACGTGATCAGTGCATGATCAGTCTAGTGATCAGTGCAGGATAGCCACGTGATCAGTGCATGATCAGTCACCTGATGGGTGTATGATCATTCACGTGACCTGTACATGGTAGCTACATGATCATTGCATGATCAGCCACGTGAGTAGTGCATGACAGCCACGTGATCACTGCATGATCAGTCACGTGATCAGTGCATGATCAGTCATGTGACCAGTACATGGTAGCTACGTGATCATTGCATGATCAGCCACGTGATCAGTGCATGATAGCCACGTGATCAGTGCATGATCAGTCACGTGATCAGTGCATGATCAGCCACGTGATCAGTGCATGATCAGTCACGTGATCATGTGTGATCAGCCACGTGATCAGTGCATGATCAGCCACGTGATCAGTGCATGATCAGTTACGTGATCAGTGCATGATCAGTCACGTGATCAGTACATGGTTGCTACGTGATCAGTGCATGATCAGCCACGTGATCAGTGCATGATAGCCACGTGATCAGTGCATGATCAGTCACGTGATCAGTGCATGATCAGTCACGTGATCAGTGCATGATCAGCCACGTGATCAGTGCATGATCAGTCACGTGCCAGTATATGGTAGCTACGTGATCATTGCATGATCAGCCACGTGATCAGTGCATGATAGCCACGTGATCAGTGCATGAGTCACGTGATCAGTGCATGATCAGCCACGTGATCAGTGCATGAGTGCCACGTGATCAGTGCATGATCAGCCACGTGATCAGTGTGTGATCAGCCACGTGATCAGTGCATGATCAGCCACGTGATCAGTGCATGATAGCCACGTGATCAGTGCATGATCAGTCACGTGATCAGTGCATGATCAGTTACGTGATCAGTGCATGATCAGCCACGTGATCAGTGCATGATCAGCCACGTGATCAGTGCATGATCAATCACGTGATCAGTGCATGATCAGTCACGTGATCAGTACATGGTAGCCACGTGATCAGTGCATGATCAGCCACGTGATCAGTGCATGATCAGCCACGTGATCAGTGCATGATAGCCACGTGATCAGTGCATGATCAGTCACGTGATAGTGTATGATCAGCCACGTGATCAGTGCATGATCAGCCACGTGATCAGTGCATGATCAGCCACGTGATCAGTGCATGATAGCCACGTGATCAGTGCATGATCAGTCACGTGATCAGTGCATGATCAGCCACGTGATCAGTGCATGCTCAGTCACGTGATCTGGGCCTGCTGAGCTGCGTGATTACTGTCTGCTCATCTGCTTGACAATTGCCAGCTGAGCTGCACGATTCCTGCCTGTCATCTGCTTGACAATTGCCAGCTGTGCTGCGTAATTCCTGCCTGCTCAGCTGCTTGATTATTGCCAGCTGAGCAGCATGATTCCTCACACCTGAGTTCCATGATTATTGCCTGCTGACTGTTTGATTCGTGCCTACTCAGCTCTTTGTTTATTGCCTCCAGAGGCACATGATCAGTGTATGATAGCAAACATGATCAGCGCATGATCAGTCACATGATCAGCGCCATTAAGTCACGTGATCACTACATGATAGTCATGTGATCAGTCCATGCTCAGTCACGGTATCAGTGCATGATCAGCCACGTGATCAGTGCATGATCTGTCACATGATTAGTGTATGATCATCCACGTGATCAGTGCATGGGCAGTCATGTGATCAGTGCATGATATAGACGTGATCAGTGCATGATCAGTCTCGTGATCAGTGCATGATAGCCACGTGATCAGTGCATGATCAGTCACCTGATGGGTGTATGATCATTCACGTGACCTGTACATGGTAGCTACATGATCATTGCATGATCAGCCACGTGAGTAGTGCCTGATAGCCACGTGATCAGTGCATGATCAGTCACGTGATCAGTGCATGATCAGTCATGTGACCAGTACATGGTAGCTGCGTGATCATGGCATGATCAGCCACGTGAGCAGTGCATGATAGCCACGTGATCAGTGCATGATCAGACACGTGATCAGTGCATGATCAGTCACGTGATCAGTGCATGATCAGCCACGTGATCAGTGCATGATCAGGCACGTGATCAGTGTATGTCAGCCACGTGATCAGTGCATGATAGCCACGTGATCAGTGCATGATCAGTCACGTGATCAGTGCATGATCAGTTACGTGATCAGTGCATGATCAGCCACGTGATCAGTGCATGATCAGCCACGTGATCAGTGCATGATCAATTACGTGATCAGTGCATGATCAGTCACGTGATCAGTACATGGTAGCCACGTGATCAGTGCATGATCAGCCACGTGATCAGTGCATGATAGCCACGTGATCAGTGCATGATCAGCCACGTGATCAGTGCATGATCAGTCACGTGATCATGTGTGATCAGCCACGTGATCAGTGCATGATCAGCCACGTGATCAGTGCATGATCAGTCACGTGATCAGTGCATGATCAGTCACGTGATCAGTGCATGGTAGCTACGTGATCAGTGCATGATCAGCCACGTGATCAGTGCATGATAGCCACGTGATCAGTGCATGATCAGCCACGTGATCAGTGCATGATGCCACGTGATCAGTGCATGATAGTCACGTGATCAGTGCATGATCAGCCACGTGATCAGTGCATGATCAGCCACGTGATCAGTGCATGATCAGCCACGTGATCAGTGCATGATCAGCCACGTGATCAGTGCATGATAGCCACGTGATCAGTGCATGATCAGTCACGTGATCAGTGCATGATAGCCACGTGATCAGTGCATGATCAGTCACGTGATCATGTGATCAGCCACGTGATCAGTGCATGATCAGCCACGTGATCAGTGCATGATCAATTACGTGATCAGTGCATGATCAGTCACGTGATCAGTACATGGTAGCTACGTGATCAGTGCATGATCAGCCACGTGATCAGTGCATGATAGCCACGTGATCAGTGCATGATCAGTCACGTGATCAGTGCATGATCAGTCACGTGATCAGTGCATGATCAGTCACGTGATCAGTGCATGATCAGTCACGTTGCCAGTATATGGTAGCTACGTGATCAGTGCATGATCAGCCACGTGATCAGTGCATGATAGCCACGTGATCAGTGCATGAGTCACGTGAGCAGTGTGATCAGCCACGTGATCAGTGCATGAGTGCCACGTGATCAGTGCATGATAGCCACGTGATCAGTGCATGATCAGCCACGTGATCAGTGCATGATCAGCCACGTGATCAGTGCATGATAGCCACGTGATCAGTGCATGATCAGTCACGTGATCAGTGCATGATCAGCCACGTGATCAGTGCATGATCAGTCACGTGATCAGTGCATGATCAGCCACGTGATCAGTGCATGATGCCACGTGATCAGTGCATGATCAGCCACGTGATCAGTGCATGATCAGCCACGTGATCAGTGCATGATCAGCCACGTGATCAGTGCATGATCAGCCACGTGATCAGTGCATGATCAGTCACGTGATCAGTGCATGATCAGTTACGTGATCAGTGCATGATCAGCCACGTGATCAGTGCATGATCAGCCACGTGATCAGTGCATGATCAATTACGTGATCAGTGCATGATCAGTCACGTGATCAGTACATGGTAGCCACGTGATCAGTGCATGATCAGCCACGTGATCAGTGCATGATAGCCACGTGATCAGTGCATGATAGCCACGTGATCAGTGCATGATCAGTCATGTGATAGTGTGTGATCAGCCACGTGATCAGTGCATGATCAGCCACGTGATCAGTGCATGATCAGCCACGTGATCAGTGCATGATAGCCACGTGATCAGTGCATGATCAGTCACGTGATCAGTGCATGATCAGCCACGTGATCAGTGCATGCTCAGTCACGTGATCAGGGCCTGCTGAGCTGCGTGATTACTGTCTGCTCATCTGCTTGACAATTGCCAGCTGAGCTGCATGATTCCTGCCTGTCATCTGCTTGACAATTGCCAGCTGTGCTGCGTAATTCCTGCCTGCTCAGCTGCTTGATTATTGCCAGCTGAGCAGCATGATTCCTCACACCTGAGTTCCATGATTATTGCCTGCTGACTGTTTGATTCGTGCCTACTCAGCTCTTTGTTTATTGCCTCCAGAGGCACATGATCAGTGTATGATAGCAAACATGATCAGCGCATGATCAGTCACATGATCAGCGCCATTAAGTCACGTGATCACTACATGATAGTCATGTGATCAGTCCATGCTCAGTCACGGTATCAGTGCATGATCAGCCACGTGATCAGTGCATGATCTGTCACATGATTAGTGTATGATCATCCACGTGATCAGTGCATGGGCAGTCATGTGATCAGTGCATGATATAGACGTGATCAGTGCATGATCAGTCTCGTGATCAGTGCATGATAGCCACGTGATCAGTGCATGATCAGTCACCTGATGGGTGTATGATCATTCACGTGACCTGTACATGGTAGCTACATGATCATTGCATGATCAGCCACGTGAGTAGTGCCTGATAGCCACGTGATCAGTGCATGATCAGTCACGTGATCAGTGCATGATCAGTCATGTGACCAGTACATGGTAGCTGCGTGATCATGCATGATCAGCCACGTGAGCAGTGCATGATAGCCACGTGATCAGTGCATGATCAGTCACGTGATCAGTGCATGATCAGTCACGTGATCAGTGCATGATCAGCCACGTGATCAGTGCATGATCAGCACGTGATCAGTGCATGATCAGCCACGTGATCAGTGCATGATAGCCACGTGATCAGTGCATGATCAGTCACGTGATCAGTGCATGATCAGTTACGTGATCAGTGCATGATCAGCCACGTGATCAGTGCATGATCAGCCACGTGATCAGTGCATGATCAGTCACGTGATCAGTGCATGATCAGTCACGTGATCAGTGCATGATAGCCACGTGATCAGTGCATGATCAGCCACGTGATCAGTGCATGATAGCCACGTGATCAGTGCATGATCAGCCACGTGATCAGTGCATGATCAGTCACGTGATCATGTGTGATCAGCCACGTGATCAGTGCATGATAGCCACGTGATCAGTGCATGATCAGTCACGTGATCAGTGCATGATCAGTCACGTGATCAGTACATGATTGCTACGTGATCAGTGCATGATCAGCCACGTGATCAGTGCATGATAGCCACGTGATCAGTGCATGATCAGCCACGTGATCAGTGCATGATGCCACGTGATCAGTGCATGATAGTCACGTGATCAGTGCATGATCAGCCACGTGATCAGTGCATGATCAGCCACGTGATCAGTGCATGATCAGCCACGTGATCAGTGCATGATCAGCCACGTGATCAGTGCATGATATCCACGTGATCAGTGCATGACAGTCACGTGATCAGTGCATGAGAGCCACGTGCTCAGTGCATGATCAGTCACATGATACATGTGTGATCAGCCACGTGATCAGTGCATGATGAGCCACGTGATCAGTGCATGATCAATTACGTGATCAGTGCATGATCAGTCACGTGACCAGTACATGGTTGCTACGTGATCGTTGCATGATCAGCCAGGTGAGCAGAGCATGATAGCCACGTGATCAGTGCATGATCAGTCACGTGATCAGTACATGATCAGTCACGTGAACAGTGCATGATCATTTACGTGATCTTTGCATGATCAGTCACGTGCCAGTATATGGTGCTACGTGATCATTCCATGACGAGCCACGTGAGCAGTGCATGATAGCCACGTGATGTGTGCATGAGTTACGTGAGCAGAGTGTGATCAGCCACGTGATCAGTGCATGAGTGCCACGTGATCAGTGCATGATATGTCACGTGACAGGTGTGTGATCAGCCACGTGAACAGTGCATGTTCAGCCACGTGATCAGTGCATGATAGCCACGTGATCAGTGCATGATCAGTTACGTGAGCAGTGTATGATCAGCCACGTGATCAGTGCATGGTCAGACACGTGAACAGTGTATGATCAGCCACGTGATCAGTGCATGATATCCAAGTGATCAGTGCATGATCATCACGTGATCAGTGTATGATCAGCCACGTGAACAGTGCATGCTCAGTCACGTGATCTGGGCCTGCTGAGCTGCGTGATTACTGTCTGCTCATCTGCTTGACAATTGCCAGCTGAGCTGCACGATTCCTGCCTGTCATCTGCTTGACAATTGCCAGCTGTGCTGCGTAATTCCTGCCTGCTCAGCTGCTTGATTATTGCCAGCTGAGCAGCATGATTCCTCACACCTGAGTTCCATGATTATTGCCTGCTGACTGTTTGATTCGTGCCTACTCAGCTCTTTGTTTATTGCCTCCAGAGGCACATGATCAGTGTATGATAGCAAACATGATCAGCGCATGATCAGTCACATGATCAGCGCCATTAAGTCACGTGATCACTACATGATAGTCATGTGATCAGTCCATGCTCAGTCACGGTATCAGTGCATGATCAGCCACGTGATCAGTGCATGAAGTCATGTGATCAGTGCATGATATAGACGTGATCAGTGCATGATCAGTCACGTGATCAGTGCATGATAGCCACGTGATCAGTGCATGATCAGTCACCTGATGGGTGTATGATCATTCACGTGACCTGTACATGGTAGCTACATGATCATTGCATGATCAGCCACGTGAGTAGTGCATGATAGCCACGTGATCACTGCATGATCAGTCACGTGATCAGTGCATGATCAGTCATGTGACCAGTACATGGTAGCTGCGTGATCATGGCATGATCAGCCACGTGAGCAGTGCATGATAGCCACGTGATCAGTGCATGATCAGACACGTGATCAGTGCATGATCAGTCACGTGATCAGTGCATGATCAGCCACGTGATCAGTGCATGATCAGGCACGTGATCAGTGTATATCAGCCACGTGATCAGTGCATGATAGCCACGTGATCAGTGCATGATCAGTCACGTGATCAGTGCATGATCAGTTACGTGATCAGTGCATGATCAGCCACGTGATCAGTGCATGATCAGCCACGTGATCAGTGCATGATCAATTACGTGATCAGTGCATGATCAGTCACGTGACCAGTACATGGTAGCTACGTGATCATTGCATGATCAGCCACGTGATCAGTGCATGATAGCCACGTGATCAGTGCATGATAGCCACGTGATCAGTGCATGATCAGTCATGTGATAGTGTGTGATCAGCCACGTGATCAGTGCATGATATCCACGTGATCAGTGCATGACAGCCACGTGATCAGTGCATGAGAGCCACGTGATCAGTGCATGATCAGTCACGTGATACATGTGTGATCAGCCACGTGATCAGTGCATGATGAGCCACGTGATCAGTGCATGATCAATTACGTGATCAGTGCATGATCAGTCACGTGACCAGTACATGGTTGCTACGTGATCGTGCATGATCAGCCACGTGAGCAGTGCATGATAGCCACGTGATCAGTGCATGATCAGTCACGTGATCAGTGCATGATCAGTCACGTGATCAGTGCATGATCATTTACGTGATCTTTGCATGATCAGTCACGTGCCAGTATATGGTTGCTACGTGATCATTGCATGATCAGCCACGTGATCAGTGCATGATAGCCACGTGATGTGTGCATGAGTTACGTGATCAGTGTATGATCAGCCACGTGATCAGTGCATGAGTGCCACGTGATCAGTGCATGATAGCCACGTGACAGTGTGTGATCAGCCACGTGATCAGTGCATGATCAGCCACGTGATCAGTGCATGATAGCCACGTGATCAGTGCATGATCAGTCACGTGATCAGTGCATGATCAGTCACGTGATCAGTGCATGATCAGCCACGTGATCAGTGCATGATCAGCCACGTGATCAGTGCATGATCAGTTACGTGATCAGTGCATGATCAGTCACGTGACCAGTACATGGTAGCACGTGATCATTGCCTGATCAGCCACGTGATCAGTGCATGATAGCCACGTGATCAGTGCATGATAGCCACGTGATCAGTGCATGATCAGTCATGTGATAGTGTGTGATCAGCCACGTGATCAGTGCATGATAGCCACGTGATCAGTGCATGATCAGCCACGTGATCAGTGCATGATAGCCACGTGATCAGTGCATGATCAGTCACGTGATCAGTGCATGATCAGCCACGTGATCAGTGCATGCTCAGTCACGTGATCAGGGCCTGCTGAGCTGCGTGATTACTGTCTGCTCATCTGCTTGACAATTGCCAGCTGAGCTGCACGATTCCTGCCTGTCATCTGCTTGACAATTGCCAGCTGTGCTGCGTAATTCCTGCCTGCTCAGCTGCTTGATTATTGCCAGCTGAGCAGCATGATTCCTCACACCTGAGTTCCATGATTATTGCCTGCTGACTGTTTGATTCGTGCCTACTCAGCTCTTTGTTTATTGCCTCCAGAGGCACATGATCAGTGTATGATAGCAAACATGATCAGCGCATGATCAGTCACATGATCAGCGCCATTAAGTCACGTGATCACTACATGATAGTCATGTGATCAGTCCATGCTCAGTCACGGTATCAGTGCATGATCAGCCACGTGATCAGTGCATGATCTGTCACAAGATTAGTGTATGATCATCCACGTGATCAGTGCATGGGCAGTCATGTGATCAGTGCATGATATAGACGTGATCAGTGCATGTTCAGTCTCGTGATCAGTGCATGATAGCCACGTGATCAGTGCATGATCAGTCACCTGATGGGTGTATGATCATTCACGTGACCTGTACATGGTAGCTACATGATCATTGCATGATCAGCCACGTGAAGAGTGCATGATAGCCACGTGATCAGTGCATGATCAGTCACGTGATCAGTGCATGATCAGTCATGTGACCAGTACATGGTAGCTGCGTGATCATGGCATGATCAGCCACGTGAGCAGTGCATGATAGCCACGTGATCAGTGCATGATCAGTCACGTGATCAGTGCATGATCAGTCACGTGATCAGTGCATGATCAGCCACGTGATCAGTGCATGATCAGGCACGTGATCAGTGCATGATCAGCCACGTGATCAGTGCATGATAGCCACGTGATCAGTGCATGATCAGTCACGTGATCAGTGCATGATCAGTTACGTGATCAGTGCATGATCAGCCACGTGATCAGTGCATGATCAGCCACGTGATCAGTGCATGATCAGCACGTGATCAGTGCATGATCAGTCACGTGACCAGTACATGATAGCCACGTGATCAGTGCATGATCAGCCACGTGATCAGTGCATGATAGCCACGTGATCAGTGCATGATCAGCCACGTGATCAGTGCATGATCAGTCACGTGATAGTGCATGATCAGCCACGTGATCAGTGCATGATAGCCACGTGATCAGTGCATGATCAGCCACGTGATCAGTGCATGATAGCCACGTGATCAGTGCATGATCAGTCACGTGATCATGTGTGATCAGCCACGTGATCAGTGCATGATCAGTCACGTGATCAGTGCATGATCAGTCACGTGATCAGTGCATGATCAGTTACGTGATCAGTGCATGATCAGTCACGTGACCAGTATATGGTTGCTACGTGATCATTGCATGACAGCCACGTGAGCAGTGCATGATAGCCACGTGATGTGTGCATGAGTCACGTGATCAGTGTATGATCAGCCACGTGATCAGTGCATGAGTGCCACGTGATCAGTGCATGATAGTCACGTGATCAGTGTGTGATCAGCCACGTGATCAGTGCATGATCAGCCACGTGATCAGTGCATGATCAATTACGTGATCAGTGCATGATCAGTCACGTGATCAGTGCATGGTTGCTACGTGATCAGTGCATGATCAGCCACGTGATCAGTGCATGATAGCCACGTGATCAGTGCATGATCAGCCACGTGATCAGTGCATGATCAGCCACGTGATCAGTGCATGATCAGTCATGTGATGTGTGCATGATCAGCCACGTGATCAGTGCATGATAGCCACGTGATCAGTGCATGATCAGCCACGTGATCAGTGCATGATAGCCACGTGATCAGTGCATGATCAGTCACGTGATCAGTGTGATCAGCCACGTGATCAGTGCATGATAGCCACGTGATCAGTGCATGATCAGCCACGTGATCAGTGCATGATAGCCACGTGATCAGTGCATGATCAGTCACGTGATCAGTGCATGATCAGCCACGTGATCAGTGCATGATCAGCCACGTGATCAGTGCATGATCAACGTGATCAGTGCATGATCAGTCACGTGATCAGTGCATGGTTGATACGTGATCGGTGCATGATCAGCCACGTGATCAGTGCATGATAGCCACGTGATCAGTGCATGATCAGTCACGTGATCAGTGCATGATCAGTCACGTGATCAGTGCATGATCAGTTACGTGATCAGTGCATGATCAGTCACGTGACCAGTATATGGTAGCTACGTGATCAGTGCATGATCAGCCACGTGATCAGTGCATGATAGCCACGTGATCAGTGCATGATCAGTCACGTGATCAGTGCATGATCAGTCACGTGATCAGTGCATGATCAGCCACGTGATCAGTGCATGATCAGTCACGTGATCAGTGCATGATCAGCCACGTGATCAGTGCATGATAGCCACGTGATCAGTGCATGATCAGTTACGTGATCAGTGCATGATCAGCCACGTGATCAGTGCATGATCAGCCACGTGATCAGTGCATGATCAGTCACGTGATCAGTGCATGATCAGTCACGTGATCAGTGCATGATAGCACGTGATCAGTGCATGATCAGCCACGTGATCAGTGCATGATCAGCCACGTGATCAGTGCATGATCAGCCACGTGATCAGTGCATGATCAGTCACGTGATCATGTGATCAGCCACGTGATCAGTGCATGATAGCCACGTGATCAGTGCATGATCAGTCATGTGATACGTGTGTGATCAGCCACGTGATCAGTGCATGATATCCACGTGATCAGTGCATGACAGCCACGTGATCAGTGCATGAGCCACGTGATCAGTGCATGATCAGTCACGTGATACATGTGTGATCAGCCACGTGATCAGTGCATGATGAGCCACGTGATCAGTGCAGGATCAATTACGTGATCAGTGCATGATCAGTCACGTGACCAGTACATGGTTGCTACGTGATCGTTGCATGATCAGCCACGTGAGCAGAGCATGATAGCCACGTGATCAGTGCATGATCAGTCACGTGATCAGTACATGATCAGTCACGTGAACAGTGCATGATCATTTACGTGATCTTTGCATGATCAGTCACGTGACCAGTATATGGTAGCTACGTGATCATTCCATGACGAGCCACGTGAGCAGTGCATGATAGCCACGTGATGTGTGCATGAGTTACGTGAGCAGAGTATGATCAGCCACGTGATCAGTGCATGAGTGCCACGTGATCAGTGCATGATATGTCACGTGACAGGTGTGTGATCAGCCACGTGAACAGTGCATGTTCAGCCACGTGATCAGTGCATGATAGCCACGTGATCAGTGCATGATCAGTTACGTGAGCAGTGTATGATCAGCCACGTGATCAGTGCATGGTCAGACACGTGAACAGTGTATGATCAGCCACGTGATCAGTGCATGATATCCAAGTGATCAGTGCATGATCATCACGTGATCAGTGTATGATCAGCCACGTGAACAGTGCATGCTCAGTCACGTGATCTGGGCCTGCTGAGCTGCGTGATTACTGTCTGCTCATCTGCTTGACAATTGCCAGCTGAGCTGCACGATTCCTGCCTGTCATCTGCTTGACAATTGCCAGCTGTGCTGCGTAATTCCTGCCTGCTCAGCTGCTTGATTATTGCCAGCTGAGCAGCATGATTCCTCACACCTGAGTTCCATGATTATTGCCTGCTGACTGTTTGATTCGTGCCTACTCAGCTCTTTGTTTATTGCCTCCAGAGGCACATGATCAGTGTATGATAGCAAACATGATCAGCGCATGATCAGTCACATGATCAGCGCCATTAAGTCACGTGATCACTACATGATAGTCATGTGATCAGTCCATGCTCAGTCACGGTATCAGTGCATGATCAGCCACGTGATCAGTGCATGATCTGTCACATGATTAGTGCATGATCATCCACGTGATCAGTGCATGGGCAGTCATGTGATCAGTGCATGATATAGACGTGATCAGTGCATGATCAGTCTCGTGATCAGTGCATGATAGCCACGTGATCAGTGCATGATCAGTCACCTGATGGGTGTATGATCATTCACGTGACCTGTACATGGTAGCTACATGATCATTGCATGATCAGCCACGTGAGTAGTGCATGATAGCCACGTGATCAGTGCATGATCAGTCACGTGATCAGTGCATGATCAGTCATGTGACCAGTACATGGTAGCTGCGTGATCATGCATGATCAGCCACGTGAGCAGTGCATGATAGCCACGTGATCAGTGCATGATCAGTCACGTGATCAGTGCATGATCAGCCACGTGATCAGTGCATGATAGCCACGTGATCAGTGCATGATCAGTCACGTGATCAGTGCATGATCAGTCACGTGATCAGTGCATGATCAGCCACGTGATCAGTGCATGATCAGCCACGTGATCAGTGCATGATCAATTACGTGATCAGTGCATGATCAGTCACGTGATCAGTGCATGGTAGCTACGTGATCATTGCATGATCAGCCACGTGATCAGTGCATGATAGCCACGTGATCAGTGCATGATCAGCCACGTGATCAGTGCATGATCAGCCACGTGATCAGTGCATGATCAGTCACGTGATCAGTGCATGATCAGCCACGTGATCAGTGCATGATAGCCACGTGATCAGTGCATGATCAGTCACGTGATCAGTGCATGATCAGCCACGTGATCAGTGCATGATCAGCCACGTGATCAGTGCATGATCAATCACGTGATCAGTGCATGATCAGTCACGTGATCAGTGCATGGTAGCTACGTGATCAGTGCATGATCAGCCACGTGATCAGTGCATGATAGCCACGTGATCAGTGCATGATAGCCACGTGATCAGTGCATGATCAGTCACGTGATCATGCATGATCAGCCACGTGATCAGTGCATGATCAGCCACGTGATCAGTGCATGATCAGTCATGTGATAGTGTGTGATCAGCCACGTGATCAGTGCATGATAGCCACGTGATCAGTGCATGATAGCCACGTGATCAGTGCATGATCAGTCATGTGATACGTGTGTGATCAGCCACGTGATCAGTGCATGATATCCACGTGATCAGTGCATGACAGTCACGTGATCAGTGCATGAGAGCCACGTGATCAGTGCATGATCAGTCACGTGATACATGTGTGATCAGCCACGTGATCAGTGCATGATGAGCCACGTGATCAGTGCATGATCAATTACGTGATCAGTGCATGATCAGTCACGTGACCAGTACATGGTTGCTACGTGATCGTTGCATGATCAGCCACGTGAGCAGTGCATGATAGCCACGTGATCAGTGCATGATCAGTCACGTGATCAGTACATGATCAGTCACGTGAACAGTGCATGATCATTTACGTGATCAGTGCATGATCAGTCACGTGCCAGTATATGGTTGCTACGTGATCATTCCATGACGAGCCACGTGAGCAGTGCATGATAGCCACGTGATGTGTGCATGAGTTACGTGAGCAGAGTATGATCAGCCACGTGATCAGTGCATGAGTGCCACGTGATCAGTGCATGATATGTCACGTGACAGGTGTGTGATCAGCCACGTGAACAGTGCATGTTCAGCCACGTGATCAGTGCATGATAGCCACGTGATCAGTGCATGATCAGTTACGTGAGCAGTGTATGATCAGCCACGTGATCAGTGCATGGTCAGACACGTGAACAGTGTATGATCAGCCACGTGATCAGTGCATGATATCCAAGTGATCAGTGCATGATCATCACGTGATCAGTGTATGATCAGCCACGTGAACAGTGCATGCTCAGTCACGTGATCTGGGCCTGCTGAGCTGCGTGATTACTGTCTGCTCATCTGCTTGACAATTGCCAGCTGAGCTGCACGATTCCTGCCTGTCATCTGCTTGACAATTGCCAGCTGTGCTGCGTAATTCCTGCCTGCTCAGCTGCTTGATTATTGCCAGCTGAGCAGCATGATTCCTCACACCTGAGTTCCATGATTATTGCCTGCTGACTGTTTGATTCGTGCCTACTCAGCTCTTTGTTTATTGCCTCCAGAGGCACATGATCAGTGTATGATAGCAAACATGATCAGCGCATGATCAGTCACATGATCAGCGCCATTAAGTCACGTGATCACTACATGATAGTCATGTGATCAGTCCATGCTCAGTCACGGTATCAGTGCATGATCAGCCACGTGATCAGTGCATGATCTGTCACATGATTAGTGTATGATCATCCACGTGATCAGTGCATGGGCAGTCATGTGATCAGTGCATGATATAGACGTGATCAGTGCATGATCAGTCTCGTGATCAGTGCATGATAGCCACGTGATCAGTGCATGATCAGTCACCTGATGGGTGTATGATCATTCACGTGACCTGTACATGGTAGCTACATGATCATTGCATGATCAGCCACGTGAGTAGTGCATGATAGCCACGTGATCAGTGCATGATCAGTCACGTGATCAGTGCATGATCAGTCATGTGACCAGTACATGGTAGCTGCGTGATCATGGCATGATCAGCCACGTGAGCAGTGCATGATAGCCACGTGATCAGTGCATGATCAGACACGTGATCAGTGCATGATCAGTCACGTGATCAGTGCATGATCAGCCACGTGATCAGTGCATGATCAGGCACGTGATCAGTGTATGTCAGCCACGTGATCAGTGCATGATAGCCACGTGATCAGTGCATGATCAGTCACGTGATCAGTGCATGATCAGTTACGTGATCAGTGCATGATCAGCCACGTGATCAGTGCATGATCAGCCACGTGATCAGTGCATGATCAATTACGTGATCAGTGCATGATCAGTCACGTGATCAGTACATGGTAGCTACGTGATCATTGCATGATCAGCCACGTGATCAGTGCATGATAGCCACGTGATCAGTGCATGATAGCCACGTGATCAGTGCATGATCAGTCACGTGATAGTGCATGATCAGCCACGTGATCAGTGCATGATAGCCACGTGATCAGTGCATGATCAGCCACGTGATCAGTGCATGATAGCCACGTGATCAGTGCATGATCAGTCACGTGATCATGCATGATCAGCCACGTGATCAGTGCATGATCAGTCACGTGATCAGTGCATGATCAGTCACGTGATCAGTGCATGATCATTTACGTGATCAGTGCATGATCAGTCACGTGACCAGTATATGGTTGCTACGTGATCATTGCATGACAGCCACGTGATCAGTGCATGATAGCCACGTGATGTGTGCATGAGTTACGTGATCAGTGTATGATCAGCCACGTGATCAGTGCATGAGTGCCACGTGATCAGTGCATGATAGTCACGTGACAGTGTGTGATCAGCCACGTGATCAGTGCATGATCAGCCACGTGATCAGTGCATGATAGCCACGTGATCAGTGCATGATCAGTCACGTGATCAGTGCATGATCAGCCACGTGATCAGTGCATGATAGCCACGTGATCAGTGCATGATCAGTCACGTGATCAGTGCATGATCAGTCACGTGATCAGTGCATGATCAGTCACGTGATCAGTGCATGATCAGTCACGTGATCAGTGCATGGTAGCTACGTGATCAGTGCATGACAGCCACGTGATCAGTGCATGATAGCCACGTGATCAGTGCATGATCAGTCACGTGATCAGTGCATGATCAGCCACGTGATCAGTGCATGAGTGCCACGTGATCAGTGCATGATAGTCACGTGATCAGTGCATGATCAGTCACGTGATCAGTGCATGATCAGTCACGTGATCAGTGCATGATAGCTGCGTGATCATGCATGATCAGCCACGTGATCAGTGCATGATAGCCACGTGATCAGTGCATGATCAGTCACGTGATCAGTGCATGATCAGTCACGTGATCAGTGCATGATCAGCCACGTGATCAGTGCATGATCAGTCACGTGATCAGTGCATGATCAGCCACGTGATCAGTGCATGATAGCCACGTGATCAGTGCATGATCAGTCACGTGATCAGTGCATGATCAGTCACGTGATCAGTGCATGATCAGCCACGTGATCAGTGCATGATCAGTCACGTGATCAGTGCAGCTGAGCTGCGTGATTACTGTCTGATCATCTGCTTGACAATTGCCACCTGTGCTGCGTAATTCCTGCCTGATCATCTACTTGATTATTGCCAGCTGAGCAGCATGATTTCTCAGAGCTGAGTTCCATGATTATAGCCTGCTGACTGATTCGTGCCTACTCAGCTCATGTTCATTGCCTCCAGAGGCACATGATCAGTGTATGACACCAAACATGATCAGTGCATGATCAGTCACATGATCAGTGCATGATAAGCCACGTGATCAGTGCATGATCAGTCACGTGATCAGTGCATGATCAGTCACGTGATCAGTGCATGGTAGCCACGTGATCAGTGCATGATCAGCCACGTGATCAGTGCATGATAGCCACGTGATCAGTGCATGATCAGTCACGTGATCAGTGCATGATCAGCCACGTGATCAGTGCATGATAGCCACGTGATCAGTGCATGATCAGCCACGTGATCAGTGCATGATCAGCCACGTGATCAGTGCATGATCAGTCACGTGATCATGTGTGATCAGCCACGTGATCAGTGCATGATCAGCCACGTGATCAGTGCATGATCAGTCACGTGATCAGTGCATGATCAGTCACGTGATCAGTGCATGATCAGTCACGTGATCAGTGCATGATCAGCCACGTGATCAGTGCATGATAGCCACGTGATCAGTGCATGATCAGTCACGTGATCAGTGCATGATCAGTCACGTGATCAGTGCATGATCAGCCACGTGATCAGTGCATGATCAGCCACGTGATCAGTGCATGATCAGTTACGTGATCAGTGCATGATCAGCCACGTGATCAGTGCATGATCAGCCACGTGATCAGTGCATGATCAGCCACGTGATCAGTGCATGATCAGCCACGTGATCAGTGCATGATCAGTCACGTGATCAGTGCATGATCAGCCACGTGATCAGTGCATGATCAGCCACGTGATCAGTGCATGATCAGCCACGTGATCAGTGCATGATAGCCACGTGATCAGTGCATGATCAATCACGTGATCAGTGTATGATCAGCCACGTGAACAGTGCATGCTCAGTCACGTGATCAGGGCCTGCTGAGCTGCGTGATTACTGTCTGCTCATCTGCTTGACAATTGCCAGCTGAGCTGCACGATTCCTGCCTGTCATCTGCTTGACAATTGCCAGCTGTGCTGCGTAATTCCTGCCTGCTCAGCTGCTTGATTATTGCCAGCTGAGCAGCATGATTCCTCACAGCTGAGTTCCATGATTATTGCCTGCTGACTGTTTGATTCGTGCCTACTCAGCTCTTTGTTTATTGCCTCCAGAGGCACATGATCAGTGTATGATAGCAAACATGATCAGCGCATGATCAGTCACATGATCAGCGCCATTAAGTCACGTGATCACTACATGATAGTCATGTGATCAGTCCATGCTCAGTCACGGTATCAGTGCATGATCAGCCACGTGATCAGTGCATGATCTGTCACATGATTAGTGTATGATCATCCACGTGATCAGTGCATGGGCAGTCATGTGATCAGTGCATGATATAGACGTGATCAGTGCATGATCAGTCTCGTGATCAGTGCATGATAGCCACGTGATCAGTGCATGATCAGTCACCTGATGGGTGTATGATCATTCACGTGACCTGTACATGGTAGCTACATGATCATTGCATGATCAGCCACGTGAGTAGTGCATGATAGCCACGTGATCACTGCATGATCAGTCACGTGATCAGTGCATGATCAGTCATGTGACCAGTACATGGTAGCTGCGTGATCATGCATGATCAGCCACGTGAGCAGTGCATGATAGCCACGTGATCAGTGCATGATCAGTCACGTGATCAGTGCATGATCAGCCACGTGATCAGTGCATGATCAGGCACGTGATCAGTGCATGTCAGCCACGTGATCAGTGCATGATAGCCACGTGATCAGTGCATGATCAGTCACGTGATCAGTGCATGATCAGTCACGTGATCAGTGCATGATCAGCCACGTGATCAGTGCATGATCAATTACGTGATCAGTGCATGATCAGTCACGTGACCAGTACATGGTAGCTACGTGATCATTGCATGATCAGCCACGTGATCAGTGCATGATAGCCACGTGATCAGTGCATGATAGCCACGTGATCAGTGCATGATCAGTCATGTGATACGTGTGTGATCAGCCACGTGATCAGTGCATGATATCCACGTGATCAGTGCATGACAGCCACGTGATCAGTGCATGATAGCCACGTGATCAGTGCATGATCAGTCACGTGATACATGTGTGATCAGCCACGTGATCAGTGCATGATGAGCCACGTGATCAGTGCATGATCAGTACGTGATCAGTGCATGATCAGTCACGTGACCAGTACATGGTTGCTACGTGATCGTGCATGATCAGCCACGTGAGCAGTGCATGATAGCCACGTGATCAGTGCATGATCAGTCACGTGATCAGTGCATGATCAGTCACGTGATCAGTGCATGATCATTTACGTGATCAGTGCATGATCAGTCACGTGACCAGTATATGGTAGCTACGTGATCATTCATGACAGCCACGTGAGCAGTGCATGATAGCCACGTGATGTGTGCATGATCAGTTACGTGAGCAGTGTATGATCAGCCACGTGATCAGTGCATGAGTGCCACGTGATCAGTGCATGATATGTCACGTGACAGTGTGTGATCAGCCACGTGATCAGTGCATGATCAGCCACGTGATCAGTGCATGATAGCCACGTGATCAGTGCATGATCAGTTACGTGATCAGTGCATGATCAGCCACGTGATCAGTGCATGATCAGACACGTGATCAGTGCATGATCAGCCACGTGATCAGTGCATGATAGCCACGTGATCAGTGCATGATCATCACGTGATCAGTGCATGATCAGCCACGTGATCAGTGCATGATCAGTCACGTGATCAGTGCATGATAGCCACGTGATCAGTGCATGATCAGTCACGTGATCAGTGCATGATCAGCCACGTGATCAGTGCATGATCAGTCACGTGATCAGTGCATGATCAGCCACGTGATCAGTGCATGATCAGGCACGTGATCAGTGCATGATCAGCCACGTGATCAGTGCATGATAGCCACGTGATCAGTGCATGATCAGTCACGTGATCAGTGCATGATCAGTCACGTGATCAGTGCATGATCAGCCACGTGATCAGTGCATGATCAGCCACGTGATCAGTGCATGATCAGTCACGTGATCAGTGCATGATCAGTCACGTGATCAGTGCATGATAGCCACGTGATCAGTGCATGATCAGCCACGTGATCAGTGCATGATAGCCACGTGATCAGTGCATGATCAGCCACGTGATCAGTGCATGATCAGTCACGTGATCAGTGCATGATCAGCCACGTGATCAGTGCATGATAGCCACGTGATCAGTGCATGATCAGCCACGTGATCAGTGCATGATAGCCACGTGATCAGTGCATGATCAGTCACGTGATCAGTGTGATCAGCCACGTGATCAGTGCATGATCAGTCACGTGATCAGTGCATGATCAGTCACGTGATCAGTGCATGATCATTTACGTGATCAGTGCATGATCAGTCACGTGACCAGTATATGGTAGCTACGTGATCATTGCATGACAGCCACGTGAGCAGTGCATGATAGCCACGTGATGTGTGCATGAGTTACGTGATCAGTGTATGATCAGCCACGTGATCAGTGCATGAGTGCCACGTGATCAGTGCATGATAGTCACGTGACAGTGTGTGATCAGCCACGTGATCAGTGCATGATCAGCCACGTGATCAGTGCATGATAGCCACGTGATCAGTGCATGATCAGTTACGTGATCAGTGCATGATCAGCCACGTGATCAGTGCATGATCAGACACGTGATCAGTGTATGATCAGCCACGTGATCAGTGCATGATCAGTCACGTGATCAGTGCATGATATCACGTGATCAGTGCATGATCAGTCACGTGATCAGTGCATGATAGCCACGTGATCAGTGCATGATCAGTCACGTGATGGTGCATGATCATTCACGTGACCAGTACATGGTAGCTACATGATCATTGCATGATCAGCCACGTGATAGTGCATGATAGCCACGTGATCAGTGCATGATCAGTCACGTGATCAGTGCATGATCAGTCACGTGATCAGTGCATGATCAGTCACGTGATCAGTATATGGTAGCTACGTGATCAGTGCATGATCAGCCACGTGATCAGTGCATGATAGCCACGTGATCAGTGCATGATCAGTCACGTGATCAGTGCATGATCAGTCACGTGATCAGTGCATGATCAGCCACGTGATCAGTGCATGATCAGTCACGTGATCAGTGCATGATCAGCCACGTGATCAGTGCATGATAGCCACGTGATCAGTGCATGATCAGTCACGTGATCAGTGCATGATCAGTCACGTGATCAGTGCATGATCAGCCACGTGATCAGTGCATGATCAGTCACGTGATCAGTGCATGATCAGTCACGTGATCAGTGCATGATAGCTACGTGATCAGTGCATGATCAGCCACGTGATCAGTGCATGATAGCCACGTGATCAGTGCATGATCAGCCACGTGATCAGTGCATGATCAGTCACGTGATCAGTGCATGATCAGCCACGTGATCAGTGCATGATAGCCACGTGATCAGTGCATGATCAGTCATGTGATACGTGTGTGATCAGCCACGTGATCAGTGCATGATATCCACGTGATCAGTGCATGACAGCCACGTGATCAGTGCATGATAGCCACGTGATCAGTGCATGATCAGTCACGTGATACATGTGTGATCAGCCACGTGATCAGTGCATGATGAGCCACGTGATCAGTGCAGGATCAATTACGTGATCAGTGCATGATCAGTCACGTGACCAGTACATGGTTGCTACGTGATCGTTGCATGATCAGCCACGTGAGCAGAGCATGATAGCCACGTGATCAGTGCATGATCAGTCACGTGATCAGTACATGATCAGTCACGTGAACAGTGCATGATCATTTACGTGATCTGTGCATGATCAGTCACGTGACCAGTATATGGTAGCTACGTGATCATTCCATGACGAGCCACGTGAGCAGTGCATGATAGCCACGTGATGTGTGCATGAGTTACGTGAGCAGAGTATGATCAGCCACGTGATCAGTGCATGAGTGCCACGTGATCAGTGCATGATATGTCACGTGACAGGTGTGTGATCAGCCACGTGAACAGTGCATGTTCAGCCACGTGATCAGTGCATGATAGCCACGTGATCAGTGCATGATCAGTTACGTGAGCAGTGTATGATCAGCCACGTGATCAGTGCATGGTCAGACACGTGAACAGTGTATGATCAGCCACGTGATCAGTGCATGATATCCAAGTGATCAGTGCATGATCATCACGTGATCAGTGTATGATCAGCCACGTGAACAGTGCATGCTCAGTCACGTGATCTGGGCCTGCTGAGCTGCGTGATTACTGTCTGCTCATCTGCTTGACAATTGCCAGCTGAGCTGCACGATTCCTGCCTGTCATCTGCTTGACAATTGCCAGCTGTGCTGCGTAATTCCTGCCTGCTCAGCTGCTTGATTATTGCCAGCTGAGCAGCATGATTCCTCACACCTGAGTTCCATGATTATTGCCTGCTGACTGTTTGATTCGTGCCTACTCAGCTCTTTGTTTATTGCCTCCAGAGGCACATGATCAGTGTATGATAGCAAACATGATCAGCGCATGATCAGTCACATGATCAGCGCCATTAAGTCACGTGATCACTACATGATAGTCATGTGATCAGTCCATGCTCAGTCACGGTATCAGTGCATGATCAGCCACGTGATCAGTGCATGATCTGTCACATGATTAGTGTATGATCATCCACGTGATCAGTGCATGGGCAGTCATGTGATCAGTGCATGATATAGACGTGATCAGTGCATGATCAGTCTCGTGATCAGTGCATGATAGCCACGTGATCAGTGCATGATCAGTCACCTGATGGGTGTATGATCATTCACGTGACCTGTACATGGTAGCTACATGATCATTGCATGATCAGCCACGTGAGTAGTGCATGATAGCCACGTGATCACTGCATGATCAGTCACGTGATCAGTGCATGATCAGTCATGTGACCAGTACATGGTAGCTGCGTGATCATGCATGATCAGCCACGTGAGCAGTGCATGATAGCCACGTGATCAGTGCATGATCAGACACGTGATCAGTGCATGATCAGTCACGTGATCAGTGCATGATCAGCCACGTGATCAGTGCATGATCAGGCACGTGATCAGTGTATGTCAGCCACGTGATCAGTGCATGATAGCCACGTGATCAGTGCATGATCAGTCACGTGATCAGTGCATGATCAGTTACGTGATCAGTGCATGATCAGCCACGTGATCAGTGCATGATCAGCCACGTGATCAGTGCATGATCAATTACGTGATCAGTGCATGATCAGTCACGTGACCAGTACATGGTAGCTACGTGATCATTGCATGATCAGCCACGTGATCAGTGCATGATAGCCACGTGATCAGTGCATGATCAGCCACGTGATCAGTGCATGATCAGCCACGTGATCAGTGCATGATCAGTCACGTGATCAGTGCATGATCAGCCACGTGATCAGTGCATGATAGCCACGTGATCAGTGCATGATCAGTCACGTGATCAGTGCATGATCAGCCACGTGATCAGTGCATGATCAGCCACGTGATCAGTGCATGATCAATTACGTGATCAGTGCATGATCAGTCACGTGACCAGTGCATGATAGCTACGTGATCAGTGCATGATCAGCCACGTGATCAGTGCATGATAGCCACGTGATCAGTGCATGATCAGCCACGTGATCAGTGCATGATCAGTCACGTGATCAGTGTGATCAGCCACGTGATCAGTGCATGATAGCCACGTGATCAGTGCATGATCAGTCACGTGATCAGTGTGTGATCAGCCACGTGATCAGTGCATGATAGCCACGTGATCAGTGCATGATCAGCCACGTGATCAGTGCATGATCAGTCACGTGATAGTGTGTGATCAGCCACGTGATCAGTGCATGATAGCCACGTGATCAGTGCATGATCAGTCACGTGATCAGTGCATGAGAGCCACGTGATCAGTGCATGATCAATTACGTGATCAGTGCATGATCAGTCACGTGACGAGTACATGGTAGCTACGTGATCGTGCATGATCAGCCACGTGAGCAGTGCATGATAGCCACGTGATCAGTGCATGATCAGTCACGTGATCAGTGCATGATCAGTCACGTGATCAGTGCATGATCATTTACGTGATCAGTGCATGATCAGTCACGTGCCAGTATATGGTAGCTACGTGATCATTCCATGACAGCCACGTGAGCAGTGCATGATAGCCACGTGATGTGTGCATGAGTTACGTGAGCAGAGTATGATCAGCCACGTGATCAGTGCATGAGTGCCACGTGATCAGTGCATGATATGTCACGTGACAGTGTGTGATCAGCCACGTGATCAGTGCATGTTCAGCCACGTGATCAGTGCATGATAGCCACGTGATCAGTGCATGATCAGTTACGTGAGCAGTGTATGATCAGCCACGTGATCAGTGCATGGTCAGACACGTGAACAGTGTATGATCAGCCACGTGATCAGTGCATGATATCCAAGTGATCAGTGCATGATCATCACGTGATCAGTGTATGATCAGCCACGTGAACAGTGCATGCTCAGTCACGTGATCAGGGCCTGCTGAGCTGCGTGATTACTGTCTGCTCATCTGCTTGACAATTGCCAGCTGAGCTGCACGATTCCTGCCTGTCATCTGCTTGACAATTGCCAGCTGTGCTGCGTAATTCCTGCCTGCTCAGCTGCTTGATTATTGCCAGCTGAGCAGCATGATTCCTCACACCTGAGTTCCATGATTATTGCCTGCTGACTGTTTGATTCGTGCCTACTCAGCTCTTTGTTTATTGCCTCCAGAGGCACATGATCAGTGTATGATAGCAAACATGATCAGCGCATGATCAGTCACATGATCAGCGCCATTAAGTCACGTGATCACTACATGATAGTCATGTGATCAGTCCATGCTCAGTCACGGTATCAGTGCATGATCAGCCACGTGATCAGTGCATGATCTGTCACATGATTAGTGTATGATCATCCACGTGATCAGTGCATGGGCAGTCATGTGATCAGTGCATGATATAGACGTGATCAGTGCATGATCAGTCACGTGATCAGTGCATGATAGCCACGTGATCAGTGCATGATCAGTCACGTGATGGGTGTATGATCATTCACGTGACCAGTACATGGTAGCTACGTGATCATTGCATGATCAGCCACGTGAGTAGTGCATGATAGCCACGTGATCAGTGCATGATCAGTCACGTGATCAGTGCATGATCAGCCACGTGATCAGTGCATGATAGCCACGTGATCAGTGCATGATCAGTCACGTGATCAGTGCATGATCAGCCACGTGATCAGTGCATGATCAGCCACGTGATCAGTGCATGATCAGTCACGTGATCAGTGCATGATCAGTCACGTGATCAGTGCATGATAGTCACGTGATCAGTGCATGATCAGCCACGTGATCAGTGCATGATCAGCCACGTGATCAGTGCATGATAGCCACGTGATCAGTGCATGATCAGTTACGTGATCAGTGTATGATCAGCCACGTGATCAGTGCATGGTCAGACACGTGATCAGTGTATGATCAGCCACGTGATCAGTGCATGATATCCACGTGATCAGTGCATGATCATCACGTGATCAGTGTATGATCAGCCACGTGAACAGTGCATGCTCAGTCACGTGATCAGGGCCTGCTGAGCTGCGTGATTACTGTCTGCTCATCTGCTTGACAATTGCCAGCTGAGCTGCACGATTCCTGCCTGTCATCTGCTTGACAATTGCCAGCTGTGCTGCGTAATTCCTGCCTGCTCAGCTGCTTGATTATTGCCAGCTGAGCAGCATGATTCCTCACACCTGAGTTCCATGATTATTGCCTGCTGACTGTTTGATTCGTGCCTACTCAGCTCTTTGTTTATTGCCTCCAGAGGCACATGATCAGTGTATGATAGCAAACATGATCAGCGCATGATCAGTCACATGATCAGCGCCATTAAGTCACGTGATCACTACATGATAGTCATGTGATCAGTCCATGCTCAGTCACGGTATCAGTGCATGATCAGCCACGTGATCAGTGCATGATCTGTCACATGATTAGTGTATGATCATCCACGTGATCAGTGCATGGGCAGTCATGTGATCAGTGCATGATATAGACGTGATCAGTGCATGATCAGTCACGTGATCAGTGCATGATAGCCACGTGATCAGTGCATGATCAGTCACCTGATGGTGTATGATCATTCACGTGACCTGTACATGGTAGCTACATGATCATTGCATGATCAGCCACGTGAGTAGTGCATGATAGCCACGTGATCAGTGCATGATCAGTCACGTGATCAGTGCATGATCAGTCATGTGACCAGTACATGGTAGCTGCGTGATCATGCATGATCAGCCACGTGATCAGTGCATGATAGCCACGTGATCAGTGCATGATCAGCCACGTGATCAGTGCATGATCAGTCACGTGATCAGTATGTGTCAGCCACGTGATCAGTGCATGATAGCCACGTGATCAGTGCATGATCAGTCACGTGATCAGTGCATGATCAGTCACGTGATCAGTGCATGATCAGCCACGTGATCAGTGCATGATCAGCCACGTGATCAGTGCATGATCAATTACGTGATCAGTGCATGATCAGTCACGTGACCAGTACATGGTAGCTACGTGATCAGTGCATGATCAGCCACGTGATCAGTGCATGATAGCCACGTGATCAGTGCATGATAGCCACGTGATCAGTGCATGATCAGTCATGTGATACGTGTGTGATCAGCCACGTGATCAGTGCATGATATCCACGTGATCAGTGCATGACAGCCACGTGATCAGTGCATGAGAGCCACGTGATCAGTGCATGATCAGTCACGTGATCAGTGTGTGATCAGCCACGTGATCAGTGCATGATGAGCCACGTGATCAGTGCATGATCAATTACGTGATCAGTGCATGATCAGTCACGTGATCAGTACATGGTTGCTACGTGATCGTGCATGATCAGCCACGTGATCAGTGCATGATAGCCACGTGATCAGTGCATGATCAGTCACGTGATCAGTGCATGATCAGTCACGTGATCAGTGCATGATCATTTACGTGATCAGTGCATGATCAGTCACGTGACCAGTATATGGTTGCTACGTGATCATTGCATGACAGCCACGTGATCAGTGCATGATAGCCACGTGATCAGTGCATGATCAGCCACGTGATCAGTGCATGATCAGTCACGTGATCAGTGCATGATCAGCCACGTGATCAGTGCATGATCAGCCACGTGATCAGTGCATGATCAGCCACGTGATCAGTGCATGATAGCCACGTGATCAGTGCATGATCAGTCACGTGATCAGTGCATGATCAGCCACGTGATCAGTGCATGATCAGCCACGTGATCAGTGCATGATCAGCCACGTGATCAGTGCATGATCAGTCACGTGATCAGTGCATGATAGCACGTGATCAGTGCATGATCAGCCACGTGATCAGTGCATGATAGCCACGTGATCAGTGCATGATAGCCACGTGATCAGTGCATGATCAGTCACGTGATACGTGTGTGATCAGCCACGTGATCAGTGCATGATGAGCCACGTGATCAGTGCATGATCAATTACGTGATCAGTGCATGATCAGTCACGTGACCAGTACATGGTTGCTACGTGATCGTGCATGATCAGCCACGTGATCAGTGCATGATAGCCACGTGATCAGTGCATGATCAGTCACGTGATCAGTGCATGATCAGTCACGTGATCAGTGCATGATCATTACGTGATCAGTGCATGATCAGTCACGTGATCAGTATATGGTAGCTACGTGATCATTGCATGACAGCCACGTGATCAGTGCATGATAGCCACGTGATCAGTGCATGATCAGTCACGTGATCAGTGTATGATCAGCCACGTGATCAGTGCATGAGTGCCACGTGATCAGTGCATGATAGTCACGTGATCAGTGCATGATCAGTCACGTGATCAGTGCATGATCAGTCACGTGATCAGTGCATGATAGCTGCGTGATCATGCATGATCAGCCACGTGATCAGTGCATGATAGCCACGTGATCAGTGCATGATCAGCCACGTGATCAGTGCATGATCAGTCACGTGATCAGTGCATGATCAGCCACGTGATCAGTGCATGATCAGCCACGTGATCAGTGCATGATCAGCCACGTGATCAGTGCATGATCAGCCACGTGATCAGTGCATGATCAGTCACGTGATCAGTGCATGATCAGTCACGTGATCAGTGTATGATCAGCCACGTGAACAGTGCATGCTCAGTCACGTGATCAGGGCCTGCTGAGCTGCGTGATTACTGTCTGCTCATCTGCTTGACAATTGCCAGCTGAGCTGCACGATTCCTGCCTGTCATCTGCTTGACAATTGCCACCTGTGCTGCGTAATTCCTGCCTGCTCATCTGCTTGATTATTGCCAGCTGAGCAGCATGATTTCTCAGAGCTGAGTTCCATGATTATAGCCTGCTGACTGATTCGTGCCTACTCAGCTCTATGTTCATTGCCTCCAGAGGCACATGATCAGTGTATGACACCAAACATGATCAGCACATGATCAGTCACATGATCAGTGCATGATAAGCCACGTGATCAGTGCATGATCAGTCATGTGATCAGTGCATGATCAGTCACGTGACCAGTACATGGTAGCTGCGTGATCAGTGCATGATCAGCCACGTGATCAGTGCATGATAGCCACGTGATCAGTGCATGATCAGTCACGTGATCAGTGCATGATCAGCCACGTGATCAGTGCATGATAGCCACGTGATCAGTGCATGATCAGCCACGTGATCAGTGCATGATCAGCCACGTGATCAGTGCATGATCAGTCACGTGATCATGTGTGATCAGCCACGTGATCAGTGCATGATCAGCCACGTGATCAGTGCATGATCAGTCACGTGATCAGTGCATGATCAGTCACGTGATCAGTGCATGATCAGTCACGTGATCAGTGCATGATCAGCCACGTGATCAGTGCATGATAGCCACGTGATCAGTGCATGATCAGTCACGTGATCAGTGCATGATCAGTCACGTGATCAGTGCATGATCAGCCACGTGATCAGTGCATGATCAGTCACGTGATCAGTGCATGATCAGTCACGTGATCAGTGCATGATCAGCCACGTGATCAGTGCATGATCAGTCACGTGATCAGTGCATGATCAGCCACGTGATCAGTGCATGATCAGCCACGTGATCAGTGCATGATCAGTCACGTGATCAGTGCATGATCAGCCACGTGATCAGTGCATGATCAGCCACGTGATCAGTGCATGATCAGCCACGTGATCAGTGCATGATCAGCCAAGTGATCAGTGCATGATCAATCACGTGATCAGTGTATGATCAGCCACGTGAACAGTGCATGCTCAGTCACGTGATCAGGGCCTGCTGAGCTGCGTGATTACTGTCTGCTCATCTGCTTGACAATTGCCAGCTGAGCTGCACGATTCCTGCCTGTCATCTGCTTGACAATTGCCAGCTGTGCTGCGTAATTCCTGCCTGCTCAGCTGCTTGATTATTGCCAGCTGAGCAGCATGATTCCTCACAGCTGAGTTCCATGATTATTGCCTGCTGACTGTTTGATTCGTGCCTACTCAGCTCTTTGTTTATTGCCTCCAGAGGCACATGATCAGTGTATGATAGCAAACATGATCAGCGCATGATCAGTCACATGATCAGCGCCATTAAGTCACGTGATCACTACATGATAGTCATGTGATCAGTCCATGCTCAGTCACGGTATCAGTGCATGATCAGCCACGTGATCAGTGCATGATCTGTCACATGATTAGTGTATGATCATCCACGTGATCAGTGCATGGGCAGTCATGTGATCAGTGCATGATATAGACGTGATCAGTGCATGATCAGTCTCGTGATCAGTGCATGATAGCCACGTGATCAGTGCATGATCAGTCACCTGATGGGTGTATGATCATTCACGTGACCTGTACATGGTAGCTACATGATCATTGCATGATCAGCCACGTGAGTAGTGCATGATAGCCACGTGATCACTGCATGATCAGTCACGTGATCAGTGCATGATCAGTCATGTGACCAGTACATGGTAGCTGCGTGATCATGCATGATCAGCCACGTGAGCAGTGCATGATAGCCACGTGATCAGTGCATGATCAGTCACGTGATCAGTGCATGATCAGCCACGTGATCAGTGCATGATCAGGCACGTGATCAGTGCATGTCAGCCACGTGATCAGTGCATGATAGCCACGTGATCAGTGCATGATCAGTCACGTGATCAGTGCATGATCAGTCACGTGATCAGTGCATGATCAGCCACGTGATCAGTGCATGATCAATTACGTGATCAGTGCATGATCAGTCACGTGACCAGTACATGGTAGCTACGTGATCATTGCATGATCAGCCACGTGATCAGTGCATGATAGCCACGTGATCAGTGCATGATAGCCACGTGATCAGTGCATGATCAGTCATGTGATACGTGTGTGATCAGCCACGTGATCAGTGCATGATATCCACGTGATCAGTGCATGACAGCCACGTGATCAGTGCATGAGAGCCACGTGATCAGTGCATGATCAGTCACGTGATCATGTGTGATCAGCCACGTGATCAGTGCATGATGAGCCACGTGATCAGTGCATGATCAAGTACGTGATCAGTGCATGATCAGTCACGTGACCAGTACATGGTTGCTACGTGATCGTGCATGATCAGCCACGTGAGCAGTGCATGATAGCCACGTGATCAGTGCATGATCAGTCACGTGATCAGTGCATGATCAGTCACGTGATCAGTGCATGATCATTTACGTGATCAGTGCATGATCAGTCACGTGACCAGTATATGGTAGCTACGTGATCATTCATGATCAGCCACGTGAGCAGTGCATGATAGCCACGTGATGTGTGCATGATCAGTTACGTGAGCAGAGTATGATCAGCCACGTGATCAGTGCATGAGTGCCACGTGATCAGTGCATGATATGTCACGTGACAGGTGTGTGATCAGCCACGTGATCAGTGCATGTTCAGCCACGTGATCAGTGCATGATAGCCACGTGATCAGTGCATGATCAGTTACGTGATCAGTGCATGATCAGCCACGTGATCAGTGCATGATCAGACACGTGATCAGTGCATGATCAGCCACGTGATCAGTGCATGATATCCACGTGATCAGTGCATGATCATCACGTGATCAGTGCATGATCAGCCACGTGATCAGTGCATGATCAGTCACGTGATCAGTGCATGATAGCCACGTGATCAGTGCATGATCAGTCACGTGATCAGTGCATGATCAGCCACGTGATCAGTGCATGATCAGTCACGTGATCAGTGCATGATCAGCCACGTGATCAGTGCATGATCAGGCACGTGATCAGTGCATGATCAGCCACGTGATCAGTGCATGATAGCCACGTGATCAGTGCATGATCAGTCACGTGATCAGTGCATGATCAGTCACGTGATCAGTGCATGATCAGCCACGTGATCAGTGCATGATCAGCCACGTGATCAGTGCATGATCAGTCACGTGATCAGTGCATGATCAGTCACGTGATCAGTGCATGATAGCCACGTGATCAGTGCATGATCAGCCACGTGATCAGTGCATGATAGCCACGTGATCAGTGCATGATCAGCCACGTGATCAGTGCATGATCAGTCACGTGATCAGTGCATGATCAGCCACGTGATCAGTGCATGATAGCCACGTGATCAGTGCATGATCAGCCACGTGATCAGTGCATGATCAGCCACGTGATCAGTGCATGATCAGTCACGTGATCAGTGTGATCAGCCACGTGATCAGTGCATGATCAGTCACGTGATCAGTGCATGATCAGTCACGTGATCAGTGCATGATCATTTACGTGATCAGTGCATGATCAGTCACGTGACCAGTATATGGTAGCTACGTGATCATTGCATGACAGCCACGTGAGCAGTGCATGATAGCCACGTGATGTGTGCATGAGTTACGTGAGCAGTGTATGATCAGCCACGTGATCAGTGCATGAGTGCCACGTGATCAGTGCATGATAGTCACGTGACAGTGTGTGATCAGCCACGTGATCAGTGCATGATCAGCCACGTGATCAGTGCATGATAGCCACGTGATCAGTGCATGATCAGTTACGTGATCAGTGCATGATCAGCCACGTGATCAGTGCATGATCAGACACGTGATCAGTGTATGATCAGCCACGTGATCAGTGCATGATCAGTCACGTGATCAGTGCATGATATCACGTGATCAGTGCATGATCAGTCACGTGATCAGTGCATGATAGCCACGTGATCAGTGCATGATCAGTCACGTGATGGTGCATGATCATTCACGTGACCAGTACATGGTAGCTACGTGATCATTGCATGATCAGCCACGTGAGTTGTGCATGATAGCCACGTGATCAGTGCATGATCAGTCACGTGATCAGTGCATGATCAGTCACGTGATCAGTGCATGATCAGTCACGTGATCAGTATATGATAGCTACGTGATCAGTGCATGATCAGCCACGTGATCAGTGCATGATAGCCACGTGATCAGTGCATGATCAGTCACGTGATCAGTGCATGATCAGTCACGTGATCAGTGCATGATCAGCCACGTGATCAGTGCATGATCAGTCACGTGATCAGTGCATGATCAGCCACGTGATCAGTGCATGATAGCCACGTGATCAGTGCATGATCAGTCACGTGATCAGTGCATGATCAGCCACGTGATCAGTGCATGATCAGCCACGTGATCAGTGCATGATCAGTCACGTGATCAGTGCATGATCAGTCACGTGATCAGTGCATGATAGCTACGTGATCAGTGCATGATCAGCCACGTGATCAGTGCATGATAGCCACGTGATCAGTGCATGATCAGCCACGTGATCAGTGCATGATCAGTCACGTGATCAGTGCATGATCAGCCACGTGATCAGTGCATGATAGCCACGTGATCAGTGCATGATCAGTCATGTGATACGTGTGTGATCAGCCACGTGATCAGTGCATGATATCCACGTGATCAGTGCATGACAGCCACGTGATCAGTGCATGATAGCCACGTGATCAGTGCATGATCAGTCACGTGATACATGTGTGATCAGCCACGTGATCAGTGCATGATGAGCCACGTGATCAGTGCAGGATCAATTACGTGATCAGTGCATGATCAGTCACGTGACCAGTACATGGTTGCTACGTGATCGTTGCATGATCAGCCACGTGAGCAGAGCATGATAGCCACGTGATCAGTGCATGATCAGTCACGTGATCAGTACATGATCAGTCACGTGAACAGTGCATGATCATTTACGTGATCTGTGCATGATCAGTCACGTGACCAGTATATGGTAGCTACGTGATCATTCCATGACGAGCCACGTGAGCAGTGCATGATAGCCACGTGATGTGTGCATGAGTTACGTGAGCAGAGTATGATCAGCCACGTGATCAGTGCATGAGTGCCACGTGATCAGTGCATGATATGTCACGTGACAGGTGTGTGATCAGCCACGTGAACAGTGCATGTTCAGCCACGTGATCAGTGCATGATAGCCACGTGATCAGTGCATGATCAGTTACGTGAGCAGTGTATGATCAGCCACGTGATCAGTGCATGGTCAGACACGTGAACAGTGTATGATCAGCCACGTGATCAGTGCATGATATCCAAGTGATCAGTGCATGATCATCACGTGATCAGTGTATGATCAGCCACGTGAACAGTGCATGCTCAGTCACGTGATCTGGGCCTGCTGAGCTGCGTGATTACTGTCTGCTCATCTGCTTGACAATTGCCAGCTGAGCTGCACGATTCCTGCCTGTCATCTGCTTGACAATTGCCAGCTGTGCTGCGTAATTCCTGCCTGCTCAGCTGCTTGATTATTGCCAGCTGAGCAGCATGATTCCTCACACCTGAGTTCCATGATTATTGCCTGCTGACTGTTTGATTCGTGCCTACTCAGCTCTTTGTTTATTGCCTCCAGAGGCACATGATCAGTGTATGATAGCAAACATGATCAGCGCATGATCAGTCACATGATCAGCGCCATTAAGTCACGTGATCACTACATGATAGTCATGTGATCAGTCCATGCTCAGTCACGGTATCAGTGCATGATCAGCCACGTGATCAGTGCATGATCTGTCACATGATTAGTGTATGATCATCCACGTGATCAGTGCATGGGCAGTCATGTGATCAGTGCATGATATAGACGTGATCAGTGCATGATCAGTCTCGTGATCAGTGCATGATAGCCACGTGATCAGTGCATGATCAGTCACCTGATGGGTGTATGATCATTCACGTGACCTGTACATGGTAGCTACATGATCATTGCATGATCAGCCACGTGAGTAGTGCATGATAGCCACGTGATCACTGCATGATCAGTCACGTGATCAGTGCATGATCAGTCATGTGACCAGTACATGGTAGCTGCGTGATCATGCATGATCAGCCACGTGAGCAGTGCATGATAGCCACGTGATCAGTGCATGATCAGTCACGTGATCAGTGCATGATCAGTCACGTGATCAGTGCATGATCAGCCACGTGATCAGTGCATGATCAGCCACGTGATCAGTGCATGATCAGCCACGTGATCAGTGCATGATAGCCACGTGATCAGTGCATGATCAGTCACGTGATCAGTGCATGATCAGTCACGTGATCAGTGCATGATCAGCCACGTGATCAGTGCATGATCAGCCACGTGATCAGTGCATGATCAATTACGTGATCAGTGCATGATCAGTCACGTGATCAGTGCATGATAGCTACGTGATCAGTGCATGATCAGCCACGTGATCAGTGCATGATAGCCACGTGATCAGTGCATGATCAGCCACGTGATCAGTGCATGATCAGCCACGTGATCAGTGCATGATCAGTCACGTGATCAGTGCATGATCAGCCACGTGATCAGTGCATGATAGCCACGTGATCAGTGCATGATCAGTCACGTGATCAGTGCATGATCAGCCACGTGATCAGTGCATGATCAGCCACGTGATCAGTGCATGATCAATTACGTGATCAGTGCATGATCAGTCACGTGACCAGTGCATGATAGCCACGTGATCAGTGCATGATCAGCCACGTGATCAGTGCATGATAGCCACGTGATCAGTGCATGATCAGCCACGTGATCAGTGCATGATCAGTCACGTGATCAGTGCATGATCAGCCACGTGATCAGTGCATGATAGCCACGTGATCAGTGCATGATCAGTCACGTGATCAGTGTGATCAGCCACGTGATCAGTGCATGATAGCCACGTGATCAGTGCATGATCAGCCACGTGATCAGTGCATGATCAGTCACGTGATCAGTGCATGATCAGCCACGTGATCAGTGCATGATAGCCACGTGATCAGTGCATGATCAGCCACGTGATCAGTGCATGATGAGCCACGTGATCAGTGCATGATCAATTACGTGATCAGTGCATGATCAGTCACGTGACCAGTACATGGTTGCTACGTGATCGTTGCATGATCAGCCACGTGAGCAGTGCATGATAGCCACGTGATCAGTGCATGATCAGTCACGTGATCAGTACATGATCAGTCACGTGATCAGTGCATGATCATTTACGTGATCAGTGCATGATCAGTCACGTGCCAGTATATGGTTGCTACGTGATCATTCCATGACGAGCCACGTGAGCAGTGCATGATAGCCACGTGATGTGTGCATGAGTTACGTGAGCAGAGTATGATCAGCCACGTGATCAGTGCATGAGTGCCACGTGATCAGTGCATGATATGTCACGTGACAGGTGTGTGATCAGCCACGTGATCAGTGCATGATCAGCCACGTGATCAGTGCATGATAGCCACGTGATCAGTGCATGATCAGTTACGTGAGCAGTGTATGATCAGCCACGTGATCAGTGCATGGTCAGACACGTGAACAGTGTATGATCAGCCACGTGATCAGTGCATGATATCCAAGTGATCAGTGCATGATCATCACGTGATCAGTGTATGATCAGCCACGTGAACAGTGCATGCTCAGTCACGTGATCAGGGCCTGCTGAGCTGCGTGATTACTGTCTGCTCATCTGCTTGACAATTGCCAGCTGAGCTGCACGATTCCTGCCTGTCATCTGCTTGACAATTGCCAGCTGTGCTGCGTAATTCCTGCCTGCTCAGCTGCTTGATTATTGCCAGCTGAGCAGCATGATTCCTCACACCTGAGTTCCATGATTATTGCCTGCTGACTGTTTGATTCGTGCCTACTCAGCTCTTTGTTTATTGCCTCCAGAGGCACATGATCAGTGTATGATAGCAAACATGATCAGCGCATGATCAGTCACATGATCAGCGCCATTAAGTCACGTGATCACTACATGATAGTCATGTGATCAGTCCATGCTCAGTCACGGTATCAGTGCATGATCAGCCACGTGATCAGTGCATGATCTGTCACAAGATTAGTGCATGATCATCCACGTGATCAGTGCATGGGCAGTCATGTGATCAGTGCATGATATAGACGTGATCAGTGCATGATCAGTCACGTGATCAGTGCATGATAGCCACGTGATCAGTGCATGATCAGTCACCTGATGGGTGTATGATCATTCACGTGACCTGTACATGGTAGCTACATGATCATTGCATGATCAGCCACGTGAGTAGTGCATGATAGCCACGTGATCAGTGCATGATCAGTCACGTGATCAGTGCATGATCAGTCATGTGACCAGTACATGGTAGCTGCGTGATCATGCATGATCAGCCACGTGATCAGTGCATGATAGCCACGTGATCAGTGCATGATCAGACACGTGATCAGTGCATGATCAGTCACGTGATCAGTGCATGATCAGCCACGTGATCAGTGCATGATCAGGCACGTGATCAGTGTATGTCAGCCACGTGATCAGTGCATGATAGCCACGTGATCAGTGCATGATCAGTCACGTGATCAGTGCATGATCAGTTACGTGATCAGTGCATGATCAGCCACGTGATCAGTGCATGATCAGCCACGTGATCAGTGCATGATCAATTACGTGATCAGTGCATGATCAGTCACGTGATCAGTGCATGATAGCTACGTGATCATTGCATGATCAGCCACGTGATCAGTGCATGATAGCCACGTGATCAGTGCATGATCAGCCACGTGATCAGTGCATGATCAGCCACGTGATCAGTGCATGATCAGTCACGTGATCAGTGCATGATCAGCCACGTGATCAGTGCATGATAGCCACGTGATCAGTGCATGATCAGTCACGTGATCAGTGCATGATCAGCCACGTGATCAGTGCATGATCAGCCACGTGATCAGTGCATGATCAATCACGTGATCAGTGCATGATCAGTCACGTGACCAGTACATGGTAGCTACGTGATCATTGCATGATCAGCCACGTGATCAGTGCATGATAGCCACGTGATCAGTGCATGATCAGCCACGTGATCAGTGCATGATCAGTCACGTGATCATGCATGATCAGCCACGTGATCAGTGCATGATAGCCACGTGATCAGTGCATGATCAGTCATGTGATAGTGTGTGATCAGCCACGTGATCAGTGCATGATAGCCACGTGATCAGTGCATGATAGCCACGTGATCAGTGCATGATCAGTCACGTGATCGTGTGTGATCAGCCACGTGATCAGTGCATGATAGCCACGTGATCAGTGCATGATCAGCCACGTGATCAGTGCATGATGAGCCACGTGATCAGTGCATGATCAATTACGTGATCAGTGCATGATCAGTCACGTGACCAGTACATGGTTGCTACGTGATCGTTGCATGATCAGCCACGTGAGCAGTGCATGATAGCCACGTGATCAGTGCATGATCAGTCACGTGATCAGTACATGATCAGTCACGTGAACAGTGCATGATCATTTACGTGATCTGTGCATGATCAGTCACGTGACCAGTATATGGTAGCTACGTGATCATTCCATGACGAGCCACGTGAGCAGTGCATGATAGCCACGTGATGTGTGCATGAGTTACGTGAGCAGAGTATGATCAGCCACGTGATCAGTGCATGAGTGCCACGTGATCAGTGCATGATATGTCACGTGACAGGTGTGTGATCAGCCACGTGAACAGTGCATGTTCAGCCACGTGATCAGTGCATGATAGCCACGTGATCAGTGCATGATCAGTTACGTGAGCAGTGTATGATCAGCCACGTGATCAGTGCATGGTCAGACACGTGAACAGTGTATGATCAGCCACGTGATCAGTGCATGATATCCAAGTGATCAGTGCATGATCATCACGTGATCAGTGTATGATCAGCCACGTGAACAGTGCATGCTCAGTCACGTGATCTGGGCCTGCTGAGCTGCGTGATTACTGTCTGCTCATCTGCTTGACAATTGCCAGCTGAGCTGCACGATTCCTGCCTGTCATCTGCTTGACAATTGCCAGCTGTGCTGCGTAATTCCTGCCTGCTCAGCTGCTTGATTATTGCCAGCTGAGCAGCATGATTCCTCACACCTGAGTTCCATGATTATTGCCTGCTGACTGTTTGATTCGTGCCTACTCAGCTCTTTGTTTATTGCCTCCAGAGGCACATGATCAGTGTATGATAGCAAACATGATCAGCGCATGATCAGTCACATGATCAGCGCCATTAAGTCACGTGATCACTACATGATAGTCATGTGATCAGTCCATGCTCAGTCACGGTATCAGTGCATGATCAGCCACGTGATCAGTGCATGATCTGTCACATGATTAGTGTATGATCATCCACGTGATCAGTGCATGGGCAGTCATGTGATCAGTGCATGATATAGACGTGATCAGTGCATGATCAGTCACGTGATCAGTGCATGATAGCCACGTGATCAGTGCATGATCAGTCACCTGATGGGTGTATGATCATTCACGTGACCTGTACATGGTAGCTACATGATCATTGCATGATCAGCCACGTGAGTAGTGCATGATAGCCACGTGATCAGTGCATGATCAGTCACGTGATCAGTGCATGATCAGCCACGTGATCAGTGCATGATAGCCACGTGATCAGTGCATGATCAGTCACGTGATCAGTGCATGATCAGTCACGTGATCAGTGCATGATCAGCCACGTGATCAGTGCATGATCAGTCACGTGATCAGTGCATGATCAGTCACGTGATCAGTGCATGATAGTCACGTGATCAGTGCATGATCAGCCACGTGATCAGTGCATGATCAGCCACGTGATCAGTGCATGATAGCCACGTGATCAGTGCATGATCAGTTACGTGATCAGTGTATGATCAGCCACGTGATCAGTGCATGGTCAGACACGTGATCAGTGCATGATCAGCCACGTGATCAGTGCATGATAGCCACGTGATCAGTGCATGATCATCACGTGATCAGTGTATGATCAGCCACGTGAACAGTGCATGCTCAGTCACGTGATCTGGGCCTGCTGAGCTGCGTGATTACTGTCTGCTCATCTGCTTGACAATTGCCAGCTGAGCTGCACGATTCCTGCCTGTCATCTGCTTGACAATTGCCAGCTGTGCTGCGTAATTCCTGCCTGCTCAGCTGCTTGATTATTGCCAGCTGAGCAGCATGATTCCTCACACCTGAGTTCCATGATTATTGCCTGCTGACTGTTTGATTCGTGCCTACTCAGCTCTTTGTTTATTGCCTCCAGAGGCACATGATCAGTGTATGATAGCAAACATGATCAGCGCATGATCAGTCACATGATCAGCGCCATTAAGTCACGTGATCAGTACATGATAGTCATGTGATCAGTCCATGCTCAGTCACGGTATCAGTGCATGATCAGCCACGTGATCAGTGCATGATCTGTCACATGATTAGTGTATGATCATCCACGTGATCAGTGCATGGGCAGTCATGTGATCAGTGCATGATATAGACGTGATCAGTGCATGATCAGTCACGTGATCAGTGCATGATAGCCACGTGATCAGTGCATGATCAGTCACCTGATGGTGTATGATCATTCACGTGACCTGTACATGGTAGCTACATGATCATTGCATGATCAGCCACGTGAGTAGTGCATGATAGCCACGTGATCAGTGCATGATCAGTCACGTGATCAGTGCATGATCAGTCATGTGACCAGTACATGGTAGCTGCGTGATCATGCATGATCAGCCACGTGATCAGTGCATGATAGTCACGTGATCAGTGCATGATCAGCCACGTGATCAGTGCATGATCAGTCACGTGATCAGTATGTGTCAGCCACGTGATCAGTGCATGATAGCCACGTGATCAGTGCATGATCAGTCACGTGATCAGTGCATGATCAGTCACGTGATCAGTGCATGATCAGCCACGTGATCAGTGCATGATCAGCCACGTGATCAGTGCATGATCAATTACGTGATCAGTGCATGATCAGTCACGTGATCAGTACATGGTAGCTACGTGATCAGTGCATGATCAGCCACGTGATCAGTGCATGATAGCCACGTGATCAGTGCATGATAGCCACGTGATCAGTGCATGATCAGTCATGTGATAGTGTGTGATCAGCCACGTGATCAGTGCATGATATCCACGTGATCAGTGCATGACAGCCACGTGATCAGTGCATGAGAGCCACGTGATCAGTGCATGATCAGTCACGTGATCAGTGTGTGATCAGCCACGTGATCAGTGCATGATGAGCCACGTGATCAGTGCATGATCAATTACGTGATCAGTGCATGATCAGTCACGTGATCAGTACATGGTTGCTACGTGATCGTGCATGATCAGCCACGTGATCAGTGCATGATAGCCACGTGATCAGTGCATGATCAGTCACGTGATCAGTGCATGATCAGTCACGTGATCAGTGCATGATCATTTACGTGATCAGTGCATGATCAGTCACGTGACCAGTATATGGTTGCTACGTGATCATTGCATGACAGCCACGTGAGCAGTGCATGATAGCCACGTGATCAGTGCATGATCAGTCACGTGATCAGTGCATGATCAGTCACGTGATCAGTGCATGATCAGCCACGTGATCAGTGCATGATCAGTCACGTGATCAGTGCATGATCAGCCACGTGATCAGTGCATGATAGCCACGTGATCAGTGCATGATCAGTCACGTGATCAGTGCATGATCAGCCACGTGATCAGTGCATGATCAGCCACGTGATCAGTGCATGATCAGTCACGTGATCAGTGCATGATCAGTCACGTGATCAGTGCATGATAGCCACGTGATCAGTGCATGATCAGCCACGTGATCAGTGCATGATAGCCACGTGATCAGTGCATGATCAGCCACGTGATCAGTGCATGATCAGTCACGTGATCATGTGTGATCAGCCACGTGATCAGTGCATGATAGCCACGTGATCAGTGCATGATCAGTCATGTGATACGTGTGTGATCAGCCACGTGATCAGTGCATGATATCCACGTGATCAGTGCATGACAGCCACGTGATCAGTGCATGAGAGCCACGTGATCAGTGCATGATCAGTCACGTGATACATGTGTGATCAGCCACGTGATCAGTGCATGATGAGCCACGTGATCAGTGCATGATCAATTACGTGATCAGTGCATGATCAGTCACGTGACCAGTACATGGTTGCTACGTGATCGTTGCATGATCAGCCACGTGAGCAGTGCATGATAGCCACGTGATCAGTGCATGATCAGTCACGTGATCAGTACATGATCAGTCACGTGAACAGTGCATGATCATTTACGTGATCAGTGCATGATCAGTCACGTGACCAGTATATGGTAGCTACGTGATCATTCCATGACGAGCCACGTGAGCAGTGCATGATAGCCACGTGATGTGTGCATGAGTTACGTGAGCAGAGTATGATCAGCCACGTGATCAGTGCATGAGTGCCACGTGATCAGTGCATGATATGTCACGTGACAGGTGTGTGATCAGCCACGTGAACAGTGCATGTTCAGCCACGTGATCAGTGCATGATAGCCACGTGATCAGTGCATGATCAGTTACGTGAGCAGTGTATGATCAGCCACGTGATCAGTGCATGGTCAGACACGTGAACAGTGTATGATCAGCCACGTGATCAGTGCATGATATCCAAGTGATCAGTGCATGATCATCACGTGATCAGTGTATGATCAGCCACGTGAACAGTGCATGCTCAGTCACGTGATCTGGGCCTGCTGAGCTGCGTGATTACTGTCTGCTCATCTGCTTGACAATTGCCAGCTGAGCTGCACGATTCCTGCCTGTCATCTGCTTGACAATTGCCAGCTGTGCTGCGTAATTCCTGCCTGCTCAGCTGCTTGATTATTGCCAGCTGAGCAGCATGATTCCTCACACCTGAGTTCCATGATTATTGCCTGCTGACTGTTTGATTCGTGCCTACTCAGCTCTTTGTTTATTGCCTCCAGAGGCACATGATCAGTGTATGATAGCAAACATGATCAGCGCATGATCAGTCACATGATCAGCGCCATTAAGTCACGTGATCACTACATGATAGTCATGTGATCAGTCCATGCTCAGTCACGGTATCAGTGCATGATCAGCCACGTGATCAGTGCATGATCTGTCACATGATTAGTGCATGATCATCCACGTGATCAGTGCATGGGCAGTCATGTGATCAGTGCATGATATAGACGTGATCAGTGCATGATCAGTCTCGTGATCAGTGCATGATAGCCACGTGATCAGTGCATGATCAGTCACCTGATGGGTGTATGATCATTCACGTGACCTGTACATGGTAGCTACATGATCATTGCATGATCAGCCACGTGAGTAGTGCATGATAGCCACGTGATCAGTGCATGATCAGTCACGTGATCAGTGCATGATCAGTCATGTGACCAGTACATGGTAGCTGCGTGATCATGCATGATCAGCCACGTGAGCAGTGCATGATAGCCACGTGATCAGTGCATGATCAGTCACGTGATCAGTGCATGATCAGCCACGTGATCAGTGCATGATAGCCACGTGATCAGTGCATGATCAGTCACGTGATCAGTGCATGATCAGTCACGTGATCAGTGCATGATCAGCCACGTGATCAGTGCATGATCAGCCACGTGATCAGTGCATGATCAGTTACGTGATCAGTGCATGATCAGTCACGTGATCAGTGCATGATAGCTACGTGATCATTGCATGATCAGCCACGTGATCAGTGCATGATAGCCACGTGATCAGTGCATGATCAGCCACGTGATCAGTGCATGATCAGCCACGTGATCAGTGCATGATCAGTCACGTGATCAGTGCATGATCAGCCACGTGATCAGTGCATGATAGCCACGTGATCAGTGCATGATCAGTCACGTGATCAGTGCATGATCAGCCACGTGATCAGTGCATGATCAGCCACGTGATCAGTGCATGATCAATTACGTGATCAGTGCATGATCAGTCACGTGTCAGTGCATGATAGCTACGTGATCAGTGCATGATCAGCCACGTGATCAGTGCATGATAGCCACGTGATCAGTGCATGATAGCCACGTGATCAGTGCATGATCAGTCACGTGATCAGTGCATGATCAGCCACGTGATCAGTGCATGATAGCCACGTGATCAGTGCATGATCAGTCATGTGATAGTGTGTGATCAGCCACGTGATCAGTGCATGATAGCCACGTGATCAGTGCATGATCAGCCACGTGATCAGTGCATGATCAGTCATGTGATACGTGTGTGATCAGCCACGTGATCAGTGCATGATATCCACGTGATCAGTGCATGACAGCCACGTGATCAGTGCATGAGAGCCACGTGATCAGTGCATGATCAGTCACGTGATACATGTGTGATCAGCCACGTGATCAGTGCATGATGAGCCACGTGATCAGTGCATGATCAATTACGTGATCAGTGCATGATCAGTCACGTGACCAGTACATGGTTGCTACGTGATCGTTGCATGATCAGCCACGTGAGCAGTGCATGATAGCCACGTGATCAGTGCATGATCAGTCACGTGATCAGTACATGATCAGTCACGTGAACAGTGCATGATCATTTACGTGATCTGTGCATGATCAGTCACGTGCCAGTATATGGTAGCTACGTGATCATTCCATGACGAGCCACGTGAGCAGTGCATGATAGCCACGTGATGTGTGCATGAGTTACGTGAGCAGAGTATGATCAGCCACGTGATCAGTGCATGAGTGCCACGTGATCAGTGCATGATATGTCACGTGACAGGTGTGTGATCAGCCACGTGAACAGTGCATGTTCAGCCACGTGATCAGTGCATGATAGCCACGTGATCAGTGCATGATCAGTTACGTGAGCAGTGTATGATCAGCCACGTGATCAGTGCATGGTCAGACACGTGAACAGTGTATGATCAGCCACGTGATCAGTGCATGATATCCAAGTGATCAGTGCATGATCATCACGTGATCAGTGTATGATCAGCCACGTGAACAGTGCATGCTCAGTCACGTGATCTGGGCCTGCTGAGCTGCGTGATTACTGTCTGCTCATCTGCTTGACAATTGCCAGCTGAGCTGCACGATTCCTGCCTGTCATCTGCTTGACAATTGCCAGCTGTGCTGCGTAATTCCTGCCTGCTCAGCTGCTTGATTATTGCCAGCTGAGCAGCATGATTCCTCACACCTGAGTTCCATGATTATTGCCTGCTGACTGTTTGATTCGTGCCTACTCAGCTCTTTGTTTATTGCCTCCAGAGGCACATGATCAGTGTATGATAGCAAACATGATCAGCGCATGATCAGTCACATGATCAGCGCCATTAAGTCACGTGATCACTACATGATAGTCATGTGATCAGTCCATGCTCAGTCACGGTATCAGTGCATGATCAGCCACGTGATCAGTGCATGATCTGTCACATGATTAGTGTATGATCATCCACGTGATCAGTGCATGGGCAGTCATGTGATCAGTGCATGATATAGACGTGATCAGTGCATGATCAGTCTCGTGATCAGTGCATGATAGCCACGTGATCAGTGCATGATCAGTCACCTGATGGGTGTATGATCATTCACGTGACCTGTACATGGTAGCTACATGATCATTGCATGATCAGCCACGTGAGTAGTGCATGATAGCCACGTGATCAGTGCATGATCAGTCACGTGATCAGTGCATGATCAGTCATGTGACCAGTACATGGTAGCTGCGTGATCATGGCATGATCAGCCACGTGAGCAGTGCATGATAGCCACGTGATCAGTGCATGATCAGACACGTGATCAGTGCATGATCAGTCACGTGATCAGTGCATGATCAGCCACGTGATCAGTGCATGATCAGCCACGTGATCAGTGCATGTCAGCCACGTGATCAGTGCATGATAGCCACGTGATCAGTGCATGATCAGTCACGTGATCAGTGCATGATCAGTTACGTGATCAGTGCATGATCAGTCACGTGATCAGTGCATGATAGCCACGTGATCAGTGCATGATCAGCCACGTGATCAGTGCATGATAGCCACGTGATCAGTGCATGATCAGCCACGTGATCAGTGCATGATCAGCCACGTGATCAGTGCATGATCAGCCACGTGATCAGTGCATGATAGCCACGTGATCAGTGCATGATCAGTCACGTGATCATGCATGATCAGCCACGTGATCAGTGCATGATCAGTCACGTGATCAGTGCATGATCAGTCACGTGATCAGTGCATGATCATTACGTGATCAGTGCATGATCAGTCACGTGACCAGTATATGGTTGCTACGTGATCATTGCATGACAGCCACGTGAGCAGTGCATGATAGCCACGTGATCAGTGCATGAGTTACGTGATCAGTGTATGATCAGCCACGTGATCAGTGCATGAGTGCCACGTGATCAGTGCATGATAGTCACGTGATCAGTGTGATCAGCCACGTGATCAGTGCATGATCAGCCACGTGATCAGTGCATGATAGCCACGTGATCAGTGCATGATCAGTCACGTGATCAGTGCATGATCAGCCACGTGATCAGTGCATGATCAGTCACGTGATCAGTGCATGATCAGCCACGTGATCAGTGCATGATCAGTCATGTGATCAGTGCATGATATCACGTGATCAGTGCATGATCAGTCACGTGATCAGTGCATGATAGCCACGTGATCAGTGCATGATCAGTCACCTGATCAGTGTATGATCATTCACGTGACCTGTACATGGTAGCTACATGATCATTGCATGATCAGCCACGTGAGTAGTGCATGATAGCCACGTGATCAGTGCATGATCAGTCACGTGATCAGTGCATGATCAGTCATGTGACCAGTACATGGTAGCTGCGTGATCATGCATGATCAGCCACGTGATCAGTGCATGATAGCCACGTGATCAGTGCATGATCAGTCACGTGATCAGTGCATGATCAGTCACGTGATCAGTGCATGATCAGCCACGTGATCAGTGCATGATCAGGCACGTGATCAGTGCATGATCACGTGATCAGTGCATGATAGCCACGTGATCAGTGCATGATCAGTCACGTGATCAGTGCATGATCAGTCACGTGATCAGTGCATGATCAGCCACGTGATCAGTGCATGATCAGCCACGTGATCAGTGCATGATCAGTCACGTGATCAGTGCATGATCAGTCACGTGACCAGTACATGGTAGCTACGTGATCATTGCATGATCAGCCACGTGATCAGTGCATGATAGCCACGTGATCAGTGCATGATAGCCACGTGATCAGTGCATGATCAGTCACGTGATCGTGTGTGATCAGCCACGTGATCAGTGCATGATAGTCACGTGATCAGTGCATGATCAGTCATGTGAGTGCATGATCAGCCACGTGATCAGTGCATGATAGCCACGTGATCAGTGCATGATCAGCCACGTGATCAGTGCATGATAGCCACGTGATCAGTGCATGATCAGTCACGTGATCAGTGCATGATCAGCCACGTGATCAGTGCATGATCAGCCACGTGATCAGTGCATGATCAATTACGTGATCAGTGCATGATCAGTCACGTGACCAGTACATGGTTGCTACGTGATCATTGCATGATCAGCCACGTGAGCAGTGCATGATAGCCACGTGATCAGTGCATGATCAGTCACGTGATCAGTGCATGATCAGTCACGTGATCAGTGCATGATCAGCCACGTGATCAGTGCATGATCAGTCACGTGATCAGTGCATGATAGCCACGTGATCAGTGCATGATCAGCCACGTGAGCAGTGCATGATCAGCCACGTGATCAGTGCATGAGACACGTGAACAGTGTATGATCAGCCACGTGATCAGTGCATGATATCCAAGTGATCAGTGCATGATCATCACGTGATCAGTGTATGATCAGCCACGTGAACAGTGCATGCTCAGTCACGTGATCTGGGCCTGCTGAGCTGCGTGATTACTGTCTGCTCATCTGCTTGACAATTGCCAGCTGAGCTGCACGATTCCTGCCTGTCATCTGCTTGACAATTGCCAGCTGTGCTGCGTAATTCCTGCCTGCTCAGCTGCTTGATTATTGCCAGCTGAGCAGCATGATTCCTCACACCTGAGTTCCATGATTATTGCCTGCTGACTGTTTGATTCGTGCCTACTCAGCTCTTTGTTTATTGCCTCCAGAGGCACATGATCAGTGTATGATAGCAAACATGATCAGCGCATGATCAGTCACATGATCAGCGCCATTAAGTCACGTGATCACTACATGATAGTCATGTGATCAGTCCATGCTCAGTCACGGTATCAGTGCATGATCAGCCACGTGATCAGTGCATGATCTGTCACATGATTAGTGTATGATCATCCACGTGATCAGTGCATGGGCAGTCATGTGATCAGTGCATGATATAGACGTGATCAGTGCATGATCAGTCTCGTGATCAGTGCATGATAGCCACGTGATCAGTGCATGATCAGTCACCTGATGGGTGTATGATCATTCACGTGACCTGTACATGGTAGCTACATGATCATTGCATGATCAGCCACGTGAGTAGTGCATGATAGCCACGTGATCAGTGCATGATCAGTCACGTGATCAGTGCATGATCAGTCATGTGACCAGTACATGGTAGCTGCGTGATCATGGCATGATCAGCCACGTGAGCAGTGCATGATAGCCACGTGATCAGTGCATGATCAGACACGTGATCAGTGCATGATCAGTCACGTGATCAGTGCATGATCAGCCACGTGATCAGTGCATGATCAGGCACGTGATCAGTGTATGTCAGCCACGTGATCAGTGCATGATAGCCACGTGATCAGTGCATGATCAGTCACGTGATCAGTGCATGATCAGTTATGTGATCAGTGTATGATCAGCCACGTGATCAGTGCATGATCAGCCACGTGATCAGTGCATGATCAATTACGTGATCAGTGCATGATCAGTCACGTGACCAGTACATGGTAGCTACGTGATCATTGCATGATCAGCCACGTGATCAGTGCATGATCAGCCACGTGATCAGTGCATGATAGCCACGTGATCAGTGCATGATCAGTCACGTGATACGTGTGTGATCAGCCACGTGATCAGTGCATGATATCCACGTGATCAGTGCATGATCAGTCACGTGATCAGTGCATGATAGCCACGTGATCAGTGCATGATAGCCACGTGATCAGTGCATGATAGCCACGTGATCAGTGCATGATCAGTCACGTGATACATGTGTGATCAGCCACGTGATCAGTGCATGATGAGCCACGTGATCAGTGCATGATCAATTACGTGATCAGTGCATGATCAGTCACGTGACCAGTACATGGTTGCTACGTGATCGTTGCATGATCAGCCACGTGAGCAGTGCATGATAGCCACGTGATCAGTGCATGATCAGTCACGTGATCAGTACATGATCAGTCACGTGAACAGTGCATGATCATTTACGTGATCTTTGCATGATCAGTCACGTGCCAGTATATGGTTGCTACGTGATCATTCCATGACGAGCCACGTGAGCAGTGCATGATAGCCACGTGATGTGTGCATGAGTTACGTGAGCAGAGTATGATCAGCCACGTGATCAGTGCATGAGTGCCACGTGATCAGTGCATGATATGTCACGTGACAGGTGTGTGATCAGCCACGTGAACAGTGCATGTTCAGCCACGTGATCAGTGCATGATAGCCACGTGATCAGTGCATGATCAGTTACGTGAGCAGTGTATGATCAGCCACGTGATCAGTGCATGGTCAGACACGTGAACAGTGTATGATCAGCCACGTGATCAGTGCATGATATCCAAGTGATCAGTGCATGATCATCACGTGATCAGTGTATGATCAGCCACGTGAACAGTGCATGCTCAGTCACGTGATCAGGGCCTGCTGAGCTGCGTGATTACTGTCTGCTCATCTGCTTGACAATTGCCAGCTGAGCTGCACGATTCCTGCCTGTCATCTGCTTGACAATTGCCAGCTGTGCTGCGTAATTCCTGCCTGCTCAGCTGCTTGATTATTGCCAGCTGAGCAGCATGATTCCTCACACCTGAGTTCCATGATTATTGCCTGCTGACTGTTTGATTCGTGCCTACTCAGCTCTTTGTTTATTGCCTCCAGAGGCACATGATCAGTGTATGATAGCAAACATGATCAGCGCATGATCAGTCACATGATCAGCGCCATTAAGTCACGTGATCACTACATGATAGTCATGTGATCAGTCCATGCTCAGTCACGGTATCAGTGCATGATCAGCCACGTGATCAGTGCATGATCTGTCACAATGATTAGTGTATGATCATCCACGTGATCAGTGCATGGGCAGTCATGTGATCAGTGCATGATATAGACGTGATCAGTGCATGATCAGTCTCGTGATCAGTGCATGATCAGCCACGTGATCAGTGCATGATCAGCCACGTGATCAGTGCATGATCAGCACGTGATCAGTGCATGATCAGTCACGTGATCAGTGCATGATCAGCCACGTGATCAGTGCATGATCAGCCACGTGATCAGTGCATGATCAGTCACGTGATCAGTGCATGATCAGTCACGTGACCAGTACATGGTAGCTACGTGATCAGTGCATGATCAGCCACGTGATCAGTGCATGATAGCCACGTGATCAGTGCATGATCAGCCACGTGATCAGTGCATGATCAGCCACGTGATCAGTGCATGATCAGCCACGTGATCAGTGCATGATAGCCACGTGATCAGTGCATGATCAGCCACGTGATCAGTGCATGATCAGTCACGTGATCAGTGCATGATCAGCCACGTGATCAGTGCATGATCAGTCACGTGATCAGTGCATGATCAGCCACGTGATCAGTGCATGATAGCCACGTGATCAGTGCATGATCAGTCACGTGATCAGTGCATGATCAGTCACGTGATCAGTGCATGATCAGTCACGTGATCAGTGCATGATCAGTCACGTGATCAGTGCATGATCAGCCACGTGATCAGTGCATGATCAGCCACGTGATCAGTGCATGATCAGCCACGTGATCAGTGCATGATCAGTCACGTGATCAGTGCATGATCAGCCACGTGATCAGTGCATGATCAGCCACGTGATCAGTGCATGATCAGCCACGTGATCAGTGCATGATAGCCACGTGATCAGTGCATGATCAGTCACGTGATCAGTGCATGATCAGTCACGTGATCAGTGCATGATCAGCCACGTGATCAGTGCATGATAGCCACGTGATCAGTGCATGATCAGTCACGTGATCAGTGCATGATCAGTCACGTGACCAGTGCATGGTAGCTGCGTGATCATGCATGATCAGCCACGTGATCAGTGCATGATAGCCACGTGATCAGTGCATGATCAGCCACGTGATCAGTGCATGATCAGTCACGTGATCAGTGCATGATCAGTCACGTGATCAGTGCATGATCACCACGTGATCAGTGCATGATCAGCCACGTGATCAGTGCATGATAGCCACGTGATCAGTGCATGATCAGTCACGTGATCAGTGCATGATCAGTCACGTGATCAGTGCATGATCAGCCACGTGATCAGTGCATGATCAGCCACGTGATCAGTGCATGATCAATCACGTGATCAGTGCATGATCAGTCACGTGATCAGTGCATGATAGCCACGTGATCAGTGCATGATCAGCCACGTGATCAGTGCATGATAGCCACGTGATCAGTGCATGATAGCCACGTGATCAGTGCATGATCAGTCACGTGATACGTGTGTGATCAGCCACGTGATCAGTGCATGATGAGCCACGTGATCAGTGCATGATCAATTACGTGATCAGTGCATGATCAGTCACGTGACCAGTACATGGTTGCTACGTGATCGTGCATGATCAGCCACGTGATCAGTGCATGATAGCCACGTGATCAGTGCATGATCAGTCACGTGATCAGTGCATGATCAGTCACGTGATCAGTGCATGATCATTTACGTGATCAGTGCATGATCAGTCACGTGATCAGTGCATGTAGCTACGTGATCAGTGCATGACAGCCACGTGATCAGTGCATGATAGCCACGTGATCAGTGCATGATCAGTCACGTGATCAGTGTATGATCAGCCACGTGATCAGTGCATGAGTGCCACGTGATCAGTGCATGATAGTCACGTGATCAGTGCATGATCAGTCACGTGATCAGTGCATGATCAGTCACGTGATCAGTGCATGATAGCTGCGTGATCATGCATGATCAGCCACGTGATCAGTGCATGATAGCCACGTGATCAGTGCATGATCAGCCACGTGATCAGTGCATGATCAGTCACGTGATCAGTGCATGATCAGCCACGTGATCAGTGCATGATCAGCCACGTGATCAGTGCATGATCAGCCACGTGATCAGTGCATGATAGCCACGTGATCAGTGCATGATCAGTCACGTGATCAGTGCATGATCAGTCACGTGATCAGTGTATGATCAGCCACGTGATCAGTGCATGCTCAGTCACGTGATCAGGGCCTGCTGAGCTGCGTGATTACTGTCTGCTCATCTGCTTGACAATTGCCAGCTGAGCTGCACGATTCCTGCCTGTCATCTGCTTGACAATTGCCACCTGTGCTGCGTAATTCCTGCCTGCTCAGCTACTTGATTATTGCCAGCTGAGCAGCATGATTTCTCAGAGCTGAGTTCCATGATTATAGCCTGCTGACTGATTCGTGCCTACTCAGCTCTATGTTCATTGCCTCCAGAGGCACATGATCAGTGTATGACACCAAACATGATCAGCACATGATCAGTCACATGATCAGTGCATGATAAGCCACGTGATCAGTGCATGATCAGTCACGTGATCAGTGCATGATCAGTCACGTGATCAGTACATGGTAGCTACGTGATCAGTGCATGATCAGCCACGTGATCAGTGCATGATAGCCACGTGATCAGTGCATGATCAGCCACGTGATCAGTGCATGATCAGCCACGTGATCAGTGCATGATCAGTCACGTGATCAGTGCATGATCAGTCACGTGATCAGTGCATGATCAGCCACGTGATCAGTGCATGATCAGCCACGTGATCAGTGCATGATCAGCCACGTGATCAGTGCATGATCAGCCACGTGATCAGTGCATGATCAGTCACGTGATCAGTGCATGATCAGCCACGTGATCAGTGCATGATCAGCCACGTGATCAGTGCATGATCAGCCACGTGATCAGTGCATGATCAGCCACGTGATCAGTGCATGATCAGCCACGTGATCAGTGCATGATCAGCCACGTGATCAGTGCATGATCAGCCACGTGATCAGTGCATGATCAGCCACGTGAACAGTGCATGCTCAGTCACGTGATCAGGGCCTGCTGAGCTGCGTGATTACTGTCTGCTCATCTGCTTGACAATTGCCAGCTGAGCTGCACGATTCCTGCCTGTCATCTGCTTGACAATTGCCAGCTGTGCTGCGTAATTCCTGCCTGCTCAGCTGCTTGATTATTGCCAGCTGAGCAGCATGATTCCTCACAGCTGAGTTCCATGATTATTGCCTGCTGACTGTTTGATTCGTGCCTACTCAGCTCTTTGTTTATTGCCTCCAGAGGCACATGATCAGTGTATGATAGCAAACATGATCAGCGCATGATCAGTCACATGATCAGCGCCATTAAGTCACGTGATCACTACATGATAGTCATGTGATCAGTCCATGCTCAGTCACGGTATCAGTGCATGATCAGCCACGTGATCAGTGCATGATCTGTCACATGATTAGTGTATGATCATCCACGTGATCAGTGCATGGGCAGTCATGTGATCAGTGCATGATATAGACGTGATCAGTGCATGATCAGTCTCGTGATCAGTGCATGATAGCCACGTGATCAGTGCATGATCAGTCACCTGATGGGTGTATGATCATTCACGTGACCTGTACATGGTAGCTACATGATCATTGCATGATCAGCCACGTGAGTAGTGCATGATAGCCACGTGATCAGTGCATGATCAGTCACGTGATCAGTGCATGATCAGTCATGTGACCAGTACATGGTAGCTGCGTGATCATGCATGATCAGCCACGTGATCAGTGCATGATAGCCACGTGATCAGTGCATGATCAGTCACGTGATCAGTGCATGATCAGCCACGTGATCAGTGCATGATCAGGCACGTGATCAGTGCATGTCAGCCACGTGATCAGTGCATGATAGCCACGTGATCAGTGCATGATCAGTCACGTGATCAGTGCATGATCAGTCACGTGATCAGTGCATGATCAGCCACGTGATCAGTGCATGATCAATAACGTGATCAGTGCATGATCAGTCACGTGACCAGTACATGGTAGCTACGTGATCATTGCATGATCAGCCACGTGATCAGTGCATGATAGCCACGTGATCAGTGCATGATAGCCACGTGATCAGTGCATGATCAGTCATGTGATACGTGTGTGATCAGCCACGTGATCAGTGCATGATATCCACGTGATCAGTGCATGACAGCCACGTGATCAGTGCATGAGAGCCACGTGATCAGTGCATGATCAGTCACGTGATACATGTGTGATCAGCCACGTGATCAGTGCATGATGAGCCACGTGATCAGTGCAGGATCAAGTACGTGATCAGTGCATGATCAGTCACGTGACCAGTACATGGTTGCTACGTGATCGTTGCATGATCAGCCACGTGAGCAGAGCATGATAGCCACGTGATCAGTGCATGATCAGTCACGTGATCAGTACATGATCAGTCACGTGAACAGTGCATGATCATTTACGTGATCTGTGCATGATCAGTCACGTGACCAGTATATGGTAGCTACGTGATCATTCCATGACGAGCCACGTGAGCAGTGCATGATAGCCACGTGATGTGTGCATGATCAGTTACGTGAGCAGAGTATGATCAGCCACGTGATCAGTGCATGAGTGCCACGTGATCAGTGCATGATATGTCACGTGACAGGTGTGTGATCAGCCACGTGAACAGTGCATGTTCAGCCACGTGATCAGTGCATGATAGCCACGTGATCAGTGCATGATCAGTTACGTGAGCAGTGTATGATCAGCCACGTGATCAGTGCATGGTCAGACACGTGAACAGTGTATGATCAGCCACGTGATCAGTGCATGATATCCACGTGATCAGTGCACGGGCAGTCACGTGATCAGTGCATGATCAGCCACGTGATCAGTGCATGATCATCACGTGATCAGTGTATGATCAGCCACGTGAACAGTGCATGCTCAGTCACGTGATCAGGGCCTGCTGAGCTGCGTGATTACTGTCTGCTCATCTGCTTGACAATTGCCAGCTGAGCTGCACGATTCCTGCCTGTCATCTGCTTGACAATTGCCAGCTGTGCTGCGTAATTCCTGCCTGCTCAGCTGCTTGATTATTGCCAGCTGAGCAGCATGATTCCTCACACCTGAGTTCCATGATTATTGCCTGCTGACTGTTTGATTCGTGCCTACTCAGCTCTTTGTTTATTGCCTCCAGAGGCACATGATCAGTGTATGACAGCAAACATGATCAGTCACATGATCAGCGCCATTAAGTCACGTGATCACTACATGATAGTCATGTGATCAGTCCATGCTCAGTCACGGTATCAGTGCATGATCAGCCACGTGATCAGTGCATGATCTGTCACATGATTAGTGTATGATCAGCCACGTGATCAGTGCATGATCAGTCACGTGATCAGTGCATGATCAGTCACGTGATCAGTGCATGATAGCTACGTGATCAGTGCATGATCAGCCACGTGATCAGTGCATGATAGCCACGTGATCAGTGCATGATCAGTCACGTGATCAGTGCATGATAGCCACGTGATCAGTGCATGATCAGCCACGTGATCAGTGCATGATAGCCACGTGATCAGTGCATGATCAGCCACGTGATCAGTGCATGATCAGTCACGTGATCAGTGCATGATCAGCCACGTGATCAGTGCATGATCAGGCACGTGATCAGTGCATGATCAGCCACGTGATCAGTGCATGATCAGCCACGTGATCAGTGCATGATCAGTCACGTGATCAGTGCATGATCAGTCACGTGATCAGTGCATGATCAGCCACGTGATCAGTGCATGATCAGCCACGTGATCAGTGCATGATCAGCCACGTGATCAGTGCATGATCAGTCACGTGATCAGTGCATGATCAGCCACGTGATCAGTGCATGATAGCCACGTGATCAGTGCATGATCAGTCACGTGATCAGTGCATGATCAGCCACGTGATCAGTGCATGATCAATTACGTGATCAGTGCATGATCAGTCACGTGATCAGTGCATGATAGCCACGTGATCAGTGCATGATCAGCCACGTGATCAGTGCATGATCAGCCACGTGATCAGTGCATGATCAGTCACGTGATCAGTGCATGATCAGTCACGTGATCAGTGCATGATCAGCCACGTGATCAGTGCATGATCAGTCATGTATCAGTGCATGATAGCCCGTGATCAGTGCATGATCAGTCACGTGATCAGTGCATGATCAGCCACGTGATCAGTGCATGATCAGCCACGTGATCAGTGCATGATCAGTCACGTGATCAGTGCATGATCAGCCACGTGATCAGTGCATGATCAGCCACGTGATCAGTGCATGATCAGCCACGTGATCAGTGCATGATAGCCACGTGATCAGTGCATGATCAGCCACGTGATCAGTGCATGATCAGTCACGTGACAGTGTGTGATCAGCCACGTGAACAGTGCATGTTCAGCCACGTGATCAGTGCATGATAGCCACGTGATCAGTGCATGATCAGTTACGTGAGCAGTGTATGATCAGCCACGTGATCAGTGCATGGTCAGACACGTGAACAGTGTATGATCAGCCACGTGATCAGTGCATGATATCCAAGTGATCAGTGCATGATCAATCACGTGATCAGTGTATGATCAGCCACGTGAACAGTGCATGCTCAGTCACGTGATCAGGGCCTGCTGAGCTGCGTGATTACTGTCTGCTCATCTGCTTGACAATTGCCAGCTGAGCTGCACGATTCCTGCCTGTCATCTGCTTGACAATTGCCAGCTGTGCTGCGTAATTCCTGCCTGCTCAGCTGCTTGATTATTGCCAGCTGAGCAGCATGATTCCTCACAGCTGAGTTCCATGATTATTGCCTGCTGACTGTTTGATTCGTGCCTACTCAGCTCTTTGTTTATTGCCTCCAGAGGCACATGATCAGTGTATGATAGCAAACATGATCAGCGCATGATCAGTCACATGATCAGCGCCATTAAGTCACGTGATCACTACATGATAGTCATGTGATCAGTCCATGCTCAGTCACGGTATCAGTGCATGATCAGCCACGTGATCAGTGCATGATCTGTCACATGATCAGTGTATGATCAGCCACGTGATCAGTGCATGATCAGTCACGTGATCAGTGCATGATCATTCACGTGACCTGTACATGGTAGCTACATGATCAGTGCATGATCAGCCACGTGATCAGTGCATGATAGCCACGTGATCAGTGCATGATCAGTCACGTGATCAGTGCATGATCAGTCACGTGACCAGTACATGGTAGCTGCGTGATCATGCATGATCAGCCACGTGAGCAGTGCATGATAGCCACGTGATCAGTGCATGATCAGACGTGATCAGTGCATGATCAGTCACGTGATCAGTGCATGATCAGCCACGTGATCAGTGCATGATCAGGCACGTGATCAGTGCATGATCAGCCACGTGATCAGTGCATGATAGCCACGTGATCAGTGCATGATCAGCCACGTGATCAGTGCATGATCAGCCACGTGATCAGTGCATGATCAGCCACGTGATCAGTGCATGATCAGCCACGTGATCAGTGCATGATAGCCACGTGATCAGTGCATGATCAGTCACGTGATCAGTGCATGATCAGTCACGTGATCAGTGCATGATCAGCCACGTGATCAGTGCATGATCAGTCACGTGATCAGTGCATGATCAGCCACGTGATCAGTGCATGATAGCCACGTGATCAGTGCATGATCAGTCACGTGATCAGTGCATGATCAGTCACGTGATCAGTGCATGATCAGTCACGTGATCAGTGCATGATCAGTCACGTGATCAGTGCATGATCAGCCACGTGATCAGTGCATGATCAGCCACGTGATCAGTGCATGATCAGCCACGTGATCAGTGCATGATCAGTCACGTGATCAGTGCATGATCAGCCACGTGATCAGTGCATGATCAGCCACGTGATCAGTGCATGATCAGCCACGTGATCAGTGCATGATAGCCACGTGATCAGTGCATGATCAGTCACGTGATCAGTGCATGATCAGTCACGTGATCAGTGCATGATCAGCCACGTGATCAGTGCATGATAGCCACGTGATCAGTGCATGATCAGTCACGTGATCAGTGCATGATCAGTCACGTGATCAGTGCATGGTAGCTGCGTGATCATGCATGATCAGCCACGTGATCAGTGCATGATAGCCACGTGATCAGTGCATGATCAGCCACGTGATCAGTGCATGATCAGTCACGTGATCAGTGCATGATCAGTCACGTGATCAGTGCATGATCACCACGTGATCAGTGCATGATCAGCCACGTGATCAGTGCATGATAGCCACGTGATCAGTGCATGATCAGTCACGTGATCAGTGCATGATCAGTCACGTGATCAGTGCATGATCAGCCACGTGATCAGTGCATGATCAGCCACGTGATCAGTGCATGATCAGTCACGTGATCAGTGCATGATCAGTCACGTGATCAGTGCATGGTAGCTACGTGATCATTGCATGATCAGCCACGTGATCAGTGCATGATAGCCACGTGATCAGTGCATGATAGCCACGTGATCAGTGCATGATCAGTCACGTGATACGTGTGTGATCAGCCACGTGATCAGTGCATGATCAGCCACGTGATCAGTGCATGATCAGTCACGTGATCAGTGCATGATCAGTCACGTGATCAGTACATGGTAGCTACGTGATCAGTGCATGATCAGCCACGTGATCAGTGCATGATAGCCACGTGATCAGTGCATGATCAGTCACGTGATCAGTGCATGATCAGTCACGTGATCAGTGCATGATCATTACGTGATCAGTGCATGATCAGTCACGTGATCAGTGCATGATAGCTACGTGATCAGTGCATGATCAGCCACGTGATCAGTGCATGATAGCCACGTGATCAGTGCATGATCAGTCACGTGATCAGTGTATGATCAGCCACGTGATCAGTGCATGATGCCACGTGATCAGTGCATGATAGTCACGTGATCAGTGCATGATCAGTCACGTGATCAGTGCATGATCAGTCACGTGATCAGTGCATGATAGCTGCGTGATCATGCATGATCAGCCACGTGATCAGTGCATGATAGCCACGTGATCAGTGCATGATCAGCCACGTGATCAGTGCATGATCAGTCACGTGATCAGTGCATGATCAGCCACGTGATCAGTGCATGATCAGCCACGTGATCAGTGCATGATCAGCCACGTGATCAGTGCATGATAGCCACGTGATCAGTGCATGATCAGTCACGTGATCAGTGCATGATCAGTCACGTGATCAGTGTATGATCAGCCACGTGAACAGTGCATGCTCAGTCACGTGATCAGGGCCTGCTGAGCTGCGTGATTACTGTCTGCTCATCTGCTTGACAATTGCCAGCTGAGCTGCACGATTCCTGCCTGTCATCTGCTTGACAATTGCCACCTGTGCTGCGTAATTCCTGCCTGCTCAGCTGCTTGATTATTGCCAGCTGAGCAGCATGATTTCTCAGAGCTGAGTTCCATGATTATAGCCTGCTGACTGATTCGTGCCTACTCAGCTCTTTGTTCATTGCCTCCAGAGGCACATGATCAGTGTATGACACCAAACATGATCAGCACATGATCAGTCACATGATCAGTGCATGATAAGCCACGTGATCAGTGCATGATCAGTCACGTGATCAGTGCATGATCAGTCACGTGATCAGTGCATGATAGCTACGTGATCAGTGCATGATCAGCCACGTGATCAGTGCATGATAGCCACGTGATCAGTGCATGATCAGCCACGTGATCAGTGCATGATCAGCCACGTGATCAGTGCATGATCAGTCACGTGATCAGTGCATGATCAGTCACGTGATCAGTGCATGATCAGCCACGTGATCAGTGCATGATCAGCCACGTGATCAGTGCATGATCAGCCACGTGATCAGTGCATGATCAGCCACGTGATCAGTGCATGATCAGTCACGTGATCAGTGCATGATCAGCCACGTGATCAGTGCATGATCAGCCACGTGATCAGTGCATGATCAGCCACGTGATCAGTGCATGATCAGCCACGTGATCAGTGCATGATCAGCCACGTGATCAGTGCATGATCAGCCACGTGATCAGTGCATGATCAGCCACGTGATCAGTGCATGATCAGCCACGTGAACAGTGCATGCTCAGTCACGTGATCAGGGCCTGCTGAGCTGCGTGATTACTGTCTGCTCATCTGCTTGACAATTGCCAGCTGAGCTGCACGATTCCTGCCTGTCATCTGCTTGACAATTGCCAGCTGTGCTGCGTAATTCCTGCCTGCTCAGCTGCTTGATTATTGCCAGCTGAGCAGCATGATTCCTCACAGCTGAGTTCCATGATTATTGCCTGCTGACTGTTTGATTCGTGCCTACTCAGCTCTTTGTTTATTGCCTCCAGAGGCACATGATCAGTGTATGATAGCAAACATGATCAGCGCATGATCAGTCACATGATCAGCGCCATTAAGTCACGTGATCACTACATGATAGTCATGTGATCAGTCCATGCTCAGTCACGGTATCAGTGCATGATCAGCCACGTGATCAGTGCATGATCTGTCACATGATCAGTGTATGATCAGCCACGTGATCAGTGCATGGGCAGTCATGTGATCAGTGCATGATATAGACGTGATCAGTGCATGATCAGTCTCGTGATCAGTGCATGATAGCCACGTGATCAGTGCATGATCAGTCACCTGATGGGTGTATGATCATTCACGTGACCTGTACATGGTAGCTACATGATCATTGCATGATCAGCCACGTGAGTAGTGCATGATAGCCACGTGATCAGTGCATGATCAGTCACGTGATCAGTGCATGATCAGTCATGTGACCAGTACATGGTAGCTGCGTGATCATGCATGATCAGCCACGTGATCAGTGCATGATAGCCACGTGATCAGTGCATGATCAGTCACGTGATCAGTGCATGATCAGCCACGTGATCAGTGCATGATCAGGCACGTGATCAGTGCATGATCAGCCACGTGATCAGTGCATGATAGCCACGTGATCAGTGCATGATCAGTCACGTGATCAGTGCATGATCAGTCACGTGATCAGTGCATGATCAGCCACGTGATCAGTGCATGATCAATTACGTGATCAGTGCATGATCAGTCACGTGATCAGTACATGGTAGCTACGTGATCATTGCATGATCAGCCACGTGATCAGTGCATGATAGCCACGTGATCAGTGCATGATAGCCACGTGATCAGTGCATGATCAGTCATGTGATACGTGTGTGATCAGCCACGTGATCAGTGCATGATATCCACGTGATCAGTGCATGACAGCCACGTGATCAGTGCATGAGAGCCACGTGATCAGTGCATGATCAGTCACGTGATACATGTGTGATCAGCCACGTGATCAGTGCATGATGAGCCACGTGATCAGTGCAGGATCAATTACGTGATCAGTGCATGATCAGTCACGTGACCAGTACATGGTTGCTACGTGATCGTTGCATGATCAGCCACGTGAGCAGTGCATGATAGCCACGTGATCAGTGCATGATCAGTCACGTGATCAGTACATGATCAGTCACGTGAACAGTGCATGATCATTTACGTGATCTGTGCATGATCAGTCACGTGACCAGTATATGGTAGCTACGTGATCATTCATGACGAGCCACGTGAGCAGTGCATGATAGCCACGTGATGTGTGCATGATCAGTTACGTGAGCAGAGTATGATCAGCCACGTGATCAGTGCATGAGTGCCACGTGATCAGTGCATGATATGTCACGTGACAGGTGTGTGATCAGCCACGTGAACAGTGCATGTTCAGCCACGTGATCAGTGCATGATAGCCACGTGATCAGTGCATGATCAGTTACGTGAGCAGTGTATGATCAGCCACGTGATCAGTGCATGGTCAGACACGTGAACAGTGTATGATCAGCCACGTGATCAGTGCATGATAGCCACGTGATCAGTGCATGATCAGTCACGTGATCAGTGCATGATCAGCCACGTGATCAGTGCATGATCATCACGTGATCAGTGTATGATCAGCCACGTGAACAGTGCATGCTCAGTCACGTGATCAGGGCCTGCTGAGCTGCGTGATTACTGTCTGCTCATCTGCTTGACAATTGCCAGCTGAGCTGCACGATTCCTGCCTGTCATCTGCTTGACAATTGCCAGCTGTGCTGCGTAATTCCTGCCTGCTCAGCTGCTTGATTATTGCCAGCTGAGCAGCATGATTCCTCACACCTGAGTTCCATGATTATTGCCTGCTGACTGTTTGATTCGTGCCTACTCAGCTCTTTGTTTATTGCCTCCAGAGGCACATGATCAGTGTATGACAGCAAACATGATCAGTCACATGATCAGCGCCATTAAGTCACGTGATCACTACATGATAGTCATGTGATCAGTCCATGCTCAGTCACGGTATCAGTGCATGATCAGCCACGTGATCAGTGCATGATCTGTCACATGATTAGTGTATGATCAGCCACGTGATCAGTGCATGATCAGTCACGTGATCAGTGCATGATCAGTCACGTGATCAGTGCATGATAGCTACGTGATCAGTGCATGATCAGCCACGTGATCAGTGCATGATAGCCACGTGATCAGTGCATGATCAGTCACGTGATCAGTGCATGATAGCCACGTGATCAGTGCATGATCAGCCACGTGATCAGTGCATGATAGCCACGTGATCAGTGCATGATCAGCCACGTGATCAGTGCATGATCAGTCACGTGATCAGTGCATGATCAGCCACGTGATCAGTGCATGATCAGGCACGTGATCAGTGCATGATCAGCCACGTGATCAGTGCATGATCAGCCACGTGATCAGTGCATGATCAGTCACGTGATCAGTGCATGATCAGTCACGTGATCAGTGCATGATCAGCCACGTGATCAGTGCATGATCAGCCACGTGATCAGTGCATGATCAGCCACGTGATCAGTGCATGATCAGTCACGTGATCAGTGCATGATCAGCCACGTGATCAGTGCATGATAGCCACGTGATCAGTGCATGATCAGTCACGTGATCAGTGCATGATCAGCCACGTGATCAGTGCATGATCAATTACGTGATCAGTGCATGATCAGTCACGTGATCAGTGCATGATAGCTACGTGATCAGTGCATGATCAGCCACGTGATCAGTGCATGATCAGCCACGTGATCAGTGCATGATCAGTCACGTGATCAGTGCATGATCAGTCACGTGATCAGTGCATGATCAGCCACGTGATCAGTGCATGATCAGTCATGTATCAGTGCATGATAGCCACGTGATCAGTGCATGATCAGTCACGTGATCAGTGCATGATCAGCCACGTGATCAGTGCATGATCAGCCACGTGATCAGTGCATGATCAGTCACGTGATCAGTGCATGATCAGCCACGTGATCAGTGCATGATCAGCCACGTGATCAGTGCATGATCAGCCACGTGATCAGTGCATGATAGCCACGTGATCAGTGCATGATCAGCCACGTGATCAGTGCATGATCAGTCACGTGACAGGTGTGTGATCAGCCACGTGAACAGTGCATGTTCAGCCACGTGATCAGTGCATGATAGCCACGTGATCAGTGCATGATCAGTTACGTGAGCAGTGTATGATCAGCCACGTGATCAGTGCATGGTCAGACACGTGAACAGTGTATGATCAGCCACGTGATCAGTGCATGATATCCAAGTGATCAGTGCATGATCAATCACGTGATCAGTGTATGATCAGCCACGTGAACAGTGCATGCTCAGTCACGTGATCAGGGCCTGCTGAGCTGCGTGATTACTGTCTGCTCATCTGCTTGACAATTGCCAGCTGAGCTGCACGATTCCTGCCTGTCATCTGCTTGACAATTGCCAGCTGTGCTGCGTAATTCCTGCCTGCTCAGCTGCTTGATTATTGCCAGCTGAGCAGCATGATTCCTCACAGCTGAGTTCCATGATTATTGCCTGCTGACTGTTTGATTCGTGCCTACTCAGCTCTTTGTTTATTGCCTCCAGAGGCACATGATCAGTGTATGATAGCAAACATGATCAGCGCATGATCAGTCACATGATCAGCGCCATTAAGTCACGTGATCACTACATGATAGTCATGTGATCAGTCCATGCTCAGTCACGGTATCAGTGCATGATCAGCCACGTGATCAGTGCATGATCTGTCACATGATCAGTGTATGATCAGCCACGTGATCAGTGCATGATCAGTCACGTGATCAGTGCATGATCAGTCACGTGACCAGTACATGGTAGCTACGTGATCAGTGCATGATCAGCCACGTGATCAGTGCATGATAGCCACGTGATCAGTGCATGATCAGTCACGTGATCAGTGCATGATCAGTCACGTGACCAGTACATGGTAGCTACGTGATCATGCATGATCAGCCACGTGATCAGTGCATGATAGCCACGTGATCAGTGCATGATCAGACGTGATCAGTGCATGATCAGTCACGTGATCAGTGCATGATCAGCCACGTGATCAGTGCATGATCAGCCACGTGATCAGTGCATGATCAGCCACGTGATCAGTGCATGATAGCCACGTGATCAGTGCATGATCAGCCACGTGATCAGTGCATGATCAGCCACGTGATCAGTGCATGATAGCCACGTGATCAGTGCATGATCAGCCACGTGATCAGTGCATGATCAGCCACGTGATCAGTGCATGATCAGCCACGTGATCAGTGCATGATCAGCCACGTGATCAGTGCATGATCAGCCACGTGATCAGTGCATGATCAGTCACGTGATCAGTGTATGATCAGCCACGTGATCAGTGCATGCTCAGTCACGTGATCAGGGCCTGCTGAGCTGCGTGATTACTGTCTGCTCATCTGCTTGACAATTGCCAGCTGAGCTGCACGATTCCTGCCTGTCATCTGCTTGACAATTGCCAGCTGTGCTGCGTAATTCCTGCCTGCTCAGCTACTTGATTATTGCCAGCTGAGCAGCATGATTTCTCAGAGCTGAGTTCCATGATTATAGCCTGCTGACTGATTCCTGCCTACTCAGCTCTATGTTCATTGCCTCCAGAGGCACATGATCAGTGTGTGACAGCAAACATGATCAGTGCATGATCAGTCACATGATCAGTGCATGATAAGCCACGTGATCAGTGCATGATCAGTTACGTGATCAGTGCATGATCAGTCACGTGATCAGTGCATGGTAGCTGCGTGATCAGTGCATGATCAGCCACGTGATCAGTGCATGATCAGTCACGTGATCAGTGCATGATCAGTCACGTGATCAGTGCATGATCAGCCACGTGATCAGTGCATGATAGCCACGTGATCAGTGCATGATAGCCACGTGATCAGTGCATGATCAGTCACGTGATCAGTGCATGATCAGTCACGTGAGTGCATGATCAGCCACGTGATCAGTGCATGATCAGCCACGTGATCAGTGCATGATCAGTCACGTGATCAGTGCATGATCAGTCACGTGATCAGTGCATGATAGCTACGTGATCAGTGCATGATCAGCCACGTGATCAGTGCATGATAGCCACGTGATCAGTGCATGATCAGTCACGTGATCAGTGCATGATCAGCCACGTGATCAGTGCATGATCAGCCACGTGATCAGTGCATGATCAGCCACGTGATCAGTGCATGATCAGCCACGTGATCAGTGCATGATCAGTCACGTGATCAGTGTATGATCAGCCACGTGATCAGTGCATGATCAGCCACGTGATCAGTGCATGATAGCCACGTGATCAGTGCATGATCAGTCACGTGATCAGTGCATGATCAGCCACGTGATCAGTGCATGAGTGCCACGTGATCAGTGCATGATCAGTCACGTGATCAGTGCATGATCAGCCACGTGATCAGTGCATGATCAGCCACGTGATCAGTGCATGATAGCCACGTGATCAGTGCATGATCAGTCACGTGATCAGTGCATGATCAGCCACGTGATCAGTGCATGATCAGCCACGTGATCAGTGCATGATCAGCCACGTGATCAGTGCATGATAGCCACGTGATCAGTGCATGATCATCACGTGATCAGTGCATGATAGCCACGTGATCAGTGCATGATCAGTCACGTGATCAGTGCATGATCAGTCACGTGATCAGTGCATGATCAGCCACGTGATCAGTGCATGATCAGCCACGTGATCAGTGCATGATAGCCACGTGATCAGTGCATGATCAGTCACGTGATCAGTGCATGATCAGTCACGTGATCAGTGCATGATCAGCCACGTGATCAGTGCATGATCAGCCACGTGATCAGTGCATGATCAGTCACGTGATCAGTGCATGATCAGTCACGTGATCAGTGCATGATCAGTCACGTGACCAGTACATGGTAGCTACGTGATCATTGCATGATCAGCCACGTGAGCAGTGCATGATAGCCACGTGATCAGTGCATGATCAGTCACGTGATCAGTGCATGATCAGTCACGTGATCAGTGCATGGTAGCCACGTGATCAGTGCATGATCAGCCACGTGATCAGTGCATGATAGCCACGTGATCAGTGCATGATCAGCCACGTGATCAGTGCATGATCAGCCACGTGATCAGTGCATGATCAGCCACGTGATCAGTGCATGATCAGCCACGTGATCAGTGCATGTCAGCCACGTGATCAGTGCATGATCAGCCACGTGATCAGTGCATGATCAGTCACGTGATCAGTGCATGATCAGTCACGTGATCAGTGTATGATCAGCCACGTGAACAGTGCATGCTCAGTCACGTGATCAGGGCCTGCTGAGCTGCGTGATTACTGTCTGCTCATCTGCTTGACAATTGCCAGCTGAGCTGCACGATTCCTGCCTGTCATCTGCTTGACAATTGCCAGCTGTGCTGCGTAATTCCTGCCTGCTCAGCTGCTTGATTATTGCCAGCTGAGCAGCATGATTCCTCACACCTGAGTTCCATGATTATTGCCTGCTGACTGTTTGATTCGTGCCTACTCAGCTCTTTGTTTATTGCCTCCAGAGGCACATGATCAGTGTATGATAGCAAACATGATCAGCGCATGATCAGTCACATGATCAGCGCCATTAAGTCACGTGATCACTACATGATAGTCATGTGATCAGTCCATGCTCAGTCACGGTATCAGTGCATGATCAGCCACGTGATCAGTGCATGATCTGTCACATGATTAGTGCATGATCAGCCACGTGATCAGTGCATGGGCAGTCATGTGATCAGTGCATGATATAGACGTGATCAGTGCATGATCAGTCTCGTGATCAGTGCATGATAGCCACGTGATCAGTGCATGATCAGTCACCTGATGGGTGTATGATCATTCACGTGACCTGTACATGGTAGCTACATGATCATTGCATGATCAGCCACGTGAGTAGTGCATGATAGCCACGTGATCAGTGCATGATCAGTCACGTGATCAGTGCATGATCAGTCATGTGACCAGTACATGGTAGCTGCGTGATCATGGCATGATCAGCCACGTGAGCAGTGCATGATAGCCACGTGATCAGTGCATGATCAGACACGTGATCAGTGCATGATCAGTCACGTGATCAGTGCATGATCAGCCACGTGATCAGTGCATGATCAGGCACGTGATCAGTGTATGATCAGCCACGTGATCAGTGCATGATAGCCACGTGATCAGTGCATGATCAGTCACGTGATCAGTGCATGATCAGTCACGTGATCAGTGCATGATCAGCCACGTGATCAGTGCATGATCAGCCACGTGATCAGTGCATGATCAATTACGTGATCAGTGCATGATCAGTCACGTGATCAGTACATGGTAGCTACGTGATCATTGCATGATCAGCCACGTGATCAGTGCATGATAGCCACGTGATCAGTGCATGATAGCCACGTGATCAGTGCATGATCAGTCATGTGATCGTGTGTGATCAGCCACGTGATCAGTGCATGATATCCACGTGATCAGTGCATGACAGCCACGTGATCAGTGCATGATAGCCACGTGATCAGTGCATGATCAGTCACGTGATCATGTGTGATCAGCCACGTGATCAGTGCATGATCAGCCACGTGATCAGTGCATGATCAATTACGTGATCAGTGCATGATCAGTCACGTGACCAGTGCATGGTTGCTACGTGATCAGTGCATGATCAGCCACGTGATCAGTGCATGATAGCCACGTGATCAGTGCATGATCAGTCACGTGATCAGTGCATGATCAGTCACGTGATCAGTGCATGATCATTCACGTGATCAGTGCATGATCAGTCACGTGCCAGTATATGGTTGCTACGTGATCATTGCATGATCAGCCACGTGATCAGTGCATGATAGCCACGTGATGTGTGCATGAGTTACGTGATCAGTGTATGATCAGCCACGTGATCAGTGCATGAGTGCCACGTGATCAGTGCATGATAGCCACGTGATCAGTGTGTGATCAGCCACGTGATCAGTGCATGATCAGCCACGTGATCAGTGCATGATAGCCACGTGATCAGTGCATGATCAGTCACGTGATCAGTGCATGATCAGTCACGTGATCAGTGCATGATCAGCCACGTGATCAGTGCATGATCAGCCACGTGATCAGTGCATGATCAGTCACGTGATCAGTGCATGATCAGTCACGTGATCAGTGCATGATAGCACGTGATCAGTGCATGATCAGCCACGTGATCAGTGCATGATAGCCACGTGATCAGTGCATGATAGCCACGTGATCAGTGCATGATCAGTCACGTGATCAGTGTATGATCAGCCACGTGATCAGTGCATGATCAGCCACGTGATCAGTGCATGATCAGCCACGTGATCAGTGCATGATAGCCACGTGATCAGTGCATGATCAGTCACGTGATCAGTGCATGATCAGCCACGTGATCAGTGCATGCTCAGTCACGTGATCAGGGCCTGCTGAGCTGCGTGATTACTGTCTGCTCATCTGCTTGACAATTGCCAGCTGAGCTGCATGATTCCTGCCTGTCATCTGCTTGACAATTGCCAGCTGTGCTGCGTAATTCCTGCCTGCTCAGCTGCTTGATTATTGCCAGCTGAGCAGCATGATTCCTCACACCTGAGTTCCATGATTATTGCCTGCTGACTGTTTGATTCGTGCCTACTCAGCTCTTTGTTTATTGCCTCCAGAGGCACATGATCAGTGTATGATAGCAAACATGATCAGCGCATGATCAGTCACATGATCAGCGCCATTAAGTCACGTGATCACTACATGATAGTCATGTGATCAGTCCATGCTCAGTCACGGTATCAGTGCATGATCAGCCACGTGATCAGTGCATGATCTGTCACATGATTAGTGTATGATCATCCACGTGATCAGTGCATGGGCAGTCATGTGATCAGTGCATGATATAGACGTGATCAGTGCATGATCAGTCACGTGATCAGTGCATGATAGCCACGTGATCAGTGCATGATCAGTCACCTGATGGGTGTATGATCATTCACGTGACCTGTACATGGTAGCTACATGATCATTGCATGATCAGCCACGTGAGTAGTGCATGATAGCCACGTGATCAGTGCATGATCAGTCACGTGATCAGTGCATGATCAGTCATGTGACCAGTACATGGTAGCTGCGTGATCATGCATGATCAGCCACGTGATCAGTGCATGATAGCCACGTGATCAGTGCATGATCAGACACGTGATCAGTGCATGATCAGTCACGTGATCAGTGCATGATCAGCCACGTGATCAGTGCATGATCAGGCACGTGATCAGTGCATGATCAGCCACGTGATCAGTGCATGATAGCCACGTGATCAGTGCATGATCAGTCACGTGATCAGTGCATGATCAGTCACGTGATCAGTGCATGATCAGCCACGTGATCAGTGCATGATCAGCCACGTGATCAGTGCATGATCAGTCACGTGATCAGTGCATGATCAGTCACGTGATCAGTGCATGATAGCCACGTGATCAGTGCATGATCAGCCACGTGATCAGTGCATGATAGCCACGTGATCAGTGCATGATCAGCCACGTGATCAGTGCATGATCAGTCACGTGATCATGTGTGATCAGCCACGTGATCAGTGCATGATCAGCCACGTGATCAGTGCATGATCAGTCACGTGATCAGTGCATGATCAGTCACGTGATCAGTGCATGTCTACGTGATCAGTGCATGATCAGCCACGTGATCAGTGCATGATAGCCACGTGATCAGTGCATGATCAGCCACGTGATCAGTGCATGATGCCACGTGATCAGTGCATGATAGTCACGTGATCAGTGCATGATCAGCCACGTGATCAGTGCATGATCAGCCACGTGATCAGTGCATGATCAGCCACGTGATCAGTGCATGATCAGCCACGTGATCAGTGCATGATATCCACGTGATCAGTGCATGACAGCCACGTGATCAGTGCATGATAGCCACGTGATCAGTGCATGATCAGTCACGTGATACATGTGTGATCAGCCACGTGATCAGTGCATGATGAGCCACGTGATCAGTGCATGATCAATTACGTGATCAGTGCATGATCAGTCACGTGACCAGTACATGGTTGCTACGTGATCGTTGCATGATCAGCCACGTGAGCAGAGCATGATAGCCACGTGATCAGTGCATGATCAGTCACGTGATCAGTACATGATCAGTCACGTGAACAGTGCATGATCATTTACGTGATCAGTGCATGATCAGTCACGTGCCAGTATATGGTAGCTACGTGATCATTCCATGACGAGCCACGTGAGCAGTGCATGATAGCCACGTGATGTGTGCATGAGTTACGTGAGCAGAGTATGATCAGCCACGTGATCAGTGCATGAGTGCCACGTGATCAGTGCATGATATGTCACGTGACAGGTGTGTGATCAGCCACGTGAACAGTGCATGTTCAGCCACGTGATCAGTGCATGATAGCCACGTGATCAGTGCATGATCAGTTACGTGAGCAGTGTATGATCAGCCACGTGATCAGTGCATGGTCAGACACGTGAACAGTGTATGATCAGCCACGTGATCAGTGCATGATATCCAAGTGATCAGTGCATGATCATCACGTGATCAGTGTATGATCAGCCACGTGAACAGTGCATGCTCAGTCACGTGATCTGGGCCTGCTGAGCTGCGTGATTACTGTCTGCTCATCTGCTTGACAATTGCCAGCTGAGCTGCACGATTCCTGCCTGTCATCTGCTTGACAATTGCCAGCTGTGCTGCGTAATTCCTGCCTGCTCAGCTGCTTGATTATTGCCAGCTGAGCAGCATGATTCCTCACACCTGAGTTCCATGATTATTGCCTGCTGACTGTTTGATTCGTGCCTACTCAGCTCTTTGTTTATTGCCTCCAGAGGCACATGATCAGTGTATGATAGCAAACATGATCAGCGCATGATCAGTCACATGATCAGCGCCATTAAGTCACGTGATCACTACATGATAGTCATGTGATCAGTCCATGCTCAGTCACGGTATCAGTGCATGATCAGCCACGTGATCAGTGCATGATCAGTCATGTGATCAGTGCATGATATAGACGTGATCAGTGCATGATCAGTCTCGTGATCAGTGCATGATAGCCACGTGATCAGTGCATGATCAGTCACCTGATGGGTGTATGATCATTCACGTGACCTGTACATGGTAGCTACATGATCATTGCATGATCAGCCACGTGAGTAGTGCATGATAGCCACGTGATCACTGCATGATCAGTCACGTGATCAGTGCATGATCAGTCATGTGACCAGTACATGGTAGCTGCGTGATCATGGCATGATCAGCCACGTGAGCAGTGCATGATAGCCACGTGATCAGTGCATGATCAGACACGTGATCAGTGCATGATCAGTCACGTGATCAGTGCATGATCAGCCACGTGATCAGTGCATGATCAGGCACGTGATCAGTGTATGATCAGCCACGTGATCAGTGCATGATAGCCACGTGATCAGTGCATGATCAGTCACGTGATCAGTGCATGATCAGTCACGTGATCAGTGCATGATCAGCCACGTGATCAGTGCATGATCAGCCACGTGATCAGTGCATGATCAATTACGTGATCAGTGCATGATCAGTCACGTGACCAGTACATGGTAGCTACGTGATCATTGCATGATCAGCCACGTGATCAGTGCATGATAGCCACGTGATCAGTGCATGATAGCCACGTGATCAGTGCATGATCAGTCATGTGATAGTGTGTGATCAGCCACGTGATCAGTGCATGATATCCACGTGATCAGTGCATGACAGCCACGTGATCAGTGCATGATAGCCACGTGATCAGTGCATGATCAGTCACGTGATCATGTGTGATCAGCCACGTGATCAGTGCATGATCAGCCACGTGATCAGTGCATGATCAATTACGTGATCAGTGCATGATCAGTCACGTGACCAGTACATGGTTGCTACGTGATCAGTGCATGATCAGCCACGTGATCAGTGCATGATAGCCACGTGATCAGTGCATGATCAGTCACGTGATCAGTGCATGATCAGTCACGTGATCAGTGCATGATCATTTACGTGATCAGTGCATGATCAGTCACGTGCCAGTATATGGTTGCTACGTGATCATTGCATGATCAGCCACGTGATCAGTGCATGATAGCCACGTGATCAGTGCATGAGTTACGTGATCAGTGTATGATCAGCCACGTGATCAGTGCATGAGTGCCACGTGATCAGTGCATGATAGCCACGTGACAGTGTGTGATCAGCCACGTGATCAGTGCATGATCAGCCACGTGATCAGTGCATGATAGCCACGTGATCAGTGCATGATCAGTCACGTGATCAGTGCATGATCAGTCACGTGATCAGTGCATGATCAGCCACGTGATCAGTGCATGATCAGCCACGTGATCAGTGCATGATCAGTCACGTGATCAGTGCATGATCAGTCACGTGATCAGTGCATGATAGCTACGTGATCAGTGCATGATCAGCCACGTGATCAGTGCATGATAGCCACGTGATCAGTGCATGATAGCCACGTGATCAGTGCATGATCAGTCACGTGATAGTGTATGATCAGCCACGTGATCAGTGCATGATAGCCACGTGATCAGTGCATGATCAGCCACGTGATCAGTGCATGATAGCCACGTGATCAGTGCATGATCAGTCACGTGATCAGTGCATGATCAGCCACGTGATCAGTGCATGCTCAGTCACGTGATCAGGGCCTGCTGAGCTGCGTGATTACTGTCTGCTCATCTGCTTGACAATTGCCAGCTGAGCTGCATGATTCCTGCCTGTCATCTGCTTGACAATTGCCAGCTGTGCTGCGTAATTCCTGCCTGCTCAGCTGCTTGATTATTGCCAGCTGAGCAGCATGATTCCTCACACCTGAGTTCCATGATTATTGCCTGCTGACTGTTTGATTCGTGCCTACTCAGCTCTTTGTTTATTGCCTCCAGAGGCACATGATCAGTGTATGATAGCAAACATGATCAGCGCATGATCAGTCACATGATCAGCGCCATTAAGTCACGTGATCACTACATGATAGTCATGTGATCAGTCCATGCTCAGTCACGGTATCAGTGCATGATCAGCCACGTGATCAGTGCATGATCTGTCACAAGATTAGTGTATGATCATCCACGTGATCAGTGCATGGGCAGTCATGTGATCAGTGCATGATATAGACGTGATCAGTGCATGATCAGTCACGTGATCAGTGCATGATAGCCACGTGATCAGTGCATGATCAGTCACCTGATGGGTGTATGATCATTCACGTGACCTGTACATGGTAGCTACATGATCATTGCATGATCAGCCACGTGAGTAGTGCATGATAGCCACGTGATCAGTGCATGATCAGTCACGTGATCAGTGCATGATCAGTCATGTGACCAGTACATGGTAGCTGCGTGATCATGGCATGATCAGCCACGTGATCAGTGCATGATAGCCACGTGATCAGTGCATGATCAGACACGTGATCAGTGCATGATCAGTCACGTGATCAGTGCATGATCAGCCACGTGATCAGTGCATGATCAGGCACGTGATCAGTGCATGATCAGCCACGTGATCAGTGCATGATAGCCACGTGATCAGTGCATGATCAGTCACGTGATCAGTGCATGATCAGTCACGTGATCAGTGCATGATCAGCCACGTGATCAGTGCATGATCAGCCACGTGATCAGTGCATGATCAATCACGTGATCAGTGCATGATCAGTCACGTGATCAGTGCATGGTAGCTACGTGATCATTGCATGATCAGCCACGTGATCAGTGCATGATAGCCACGTGATCAGTGCATGATAGCCACGTGATCAGTGCATGATCAGTCACGTGATATGTGTGTGATCAGCCACGTGATCAGTGCATGATAGCCACGTGATCAGTGCATGATAGCCACGTGATCAGTGCATGATCAGTCACGTGATCATGCATGATCAGCCACGTGATCAGTGCATGATCAGTCACGTGATCAGTGCATGATCAGTCACGTGATCAGTGCATGATCAGTTACGTGATCAGTGCATGATCAGTCACGTGACCAGTATATGGTTGCTACGTGATCATTGCATGATCAGCCACGTGATCAGTGCATGATAGCCACGTGATCAGTGCATGAGTCACGTGATCAGTGTATGATCAGCCACGTGATCAGTGCATGATGCCACGTGATCAGTGCATGATAGTCACGTGATCAGTGTGTGATCAGCCACGTGATCAGTGCATGATCAGCCACGTGATCAGTGCATGATCAGCCACGTGATCAGTGCATGATCAGTCACGTGATCAGTGCATGGTTGCTACGTGATCAGTGCATGATCAGCCACGTGATCAGTGCATGATAGCCACGTGATCAGTGCATGATCAGCCACGTGATCAGTGCATGATCAGCCACGTGATCAGTGCATGATCAGTCACGTGATCAGTGCATGATCAGCCACGTGATCAGTGCATGATAGCCACGTGATCAGTGCATGATCAGCCACGTGATCAGTGCATGATAGCCACGTGATCAGTGCATGATCAGTCACGTGATCAGTGTATGATCAGCCACGTGATCAGTGCATGATCAGCCACGTGATCAGTGCATGATCAATTACGTGATCAGTGCATGATCAGTCACGTGATCAGTGCATGGTTGCTACGTGATCAGTGCATGATCAGCCACGTGATCAGTGCATGATAGCCACGTGATCAGTGCATGATCAGTCACGTGATCAGTGCATGATCAGTCACGTGATCAGTGCATGATCAGTCACGTGATCAGTGCATGATCAGTCACGTGACCAGTGCATGGTAGCTACGTGATCATTGCATGATCAGCCACGTGATCAGTGCATGATAGCCACGTGATCAGTGCATGATCAGTCACGTGATCAGTGCATGATCAGTCACGTGATCAGTGCATGATCAGCCACGTGATCAGTGCATGATCAGTCACGTGATCAGTGCATGATCAGCCACGTGATCAGTGCATGATAGCCACGTGATCAGTGCATGATCAGTCACGTGATCAGTGCATGATCAGCCACGTGATCAGTGCATGATCAGCCACGTGATCAGTGCATGATCAGTCACGTGATCAGTGCATGATCAGTCACGTGATCAGTGCATGATAGCTACGTGATCAGTGCATGATCAGCCACGTGATCAGTGCATGATAGCCACGTGATCAGTGCATGATCAGCCACGTGATCAGTGCATGATCAGTCACGTGATCATGTGTGATCAGCCACGTGATCAGTGCATGATAGCCACGTGATCAGTGCATGATCAGTCATGTGATACGTGTGTGATCAGCCACGTGATCAGTGCATGATATCCACGTGATCAGTGCATGACAGCCACATGATCAGTGCATGAGAGCCACGTGATCAGTGCATGATCAGTCACGTGATACATGTGTGATCAGCCACGTGATCAGTGCATGATGAGCCACGTGATCAGTGCAGGATCAATTACGTGATCAGTGCATGATCAGTCACGTGACCAGTACATGGTTGCTACGTGATCCTTGCATGATCAGCCACGTGAGCAGAGCATGATAGCCACGTGATCAGTGCATGATCAGTCACGTGATCAGTACATGATCAGTCACGTGAACAGTGCATGATCATTTACGTGATCTGTGCATGATCAGTCACGTGACCAGTATATGGTAGCTACGTGATCATTCCATGACGAGCCACGTGAGCAGTGCATGATAGCCACGTGATGTGTGCATGAGTTACGTGAGCAGAGTATGATCAGCCACGTGATCAGTGCATGAGTGCCACGTGATCAGTGCATGATATGTCACGTGACAGGTGTGTGATCAGCCACGTGAACAGTGCATGTTCAGCCACGTGATCAGTGCATGATAGCCACGTGATCAGTGCATGATCAGTTACGTGAGCAGTGTATGATCAGCCACGTGATCAGTGCATGGTCAGACACGTGAACAGTGTATGATCAGCCACGTGATCAGTGCATGATATCCAAGTGATCAGTGCATGATCATCACGTGATCAGTGTATGATCAGCCACGTGAACAGTGCATGCTCAGTCACGTGATCTGGGCCTGCTGAGCTGCGTGATTACTGTCTGCTCATCTGCTTGACAATTGCCAGCTGAGCTGCACGATTCCTGCCTGTCATCTGCTTGACAATTGCCAGCTGTGCTGCGTAATTCCTGCCTGCTCAGCTGCTTGATTATTGCCAGCTGAGCAGCATGATTCCTCACACCTGAGTTCCATGATTATTGCCTGCTGACTGTTTGATTCGTGCCTACTCAGCTCTTTGTTTATTGCCTCCAGAGGCACATGATCAGTGTATGATAGCAAACATGATCAGCGCATGATCAGTCACATGATCAGCGCCATTAAGTCACGTGATCACTACATGATAGTCATGTGATCAGTCCATGCTCAGTCACGGTATCAGTGCATGATCAGCCACGTGATCAGTGCATGATCTGTCACATGATTAGTGCATGATCATCCACGTGATCAGTGCATGGGCAGTCATGTGATCAGTGCATGATATAGACGTGATCAGTGCATGATCAGTCTCGTGATCAGTGCATGATAGCCACGTGATCAGTGCATGATCAGTCACCTGATGGGTGTATGATCATTCACGTGACCTGTACATGGTAGCTACATGATCATTGCATGATCAGCCACGTGAGTAGTGCATGATAGCCACGTGATCAGTGCATGATCAGTCACGTGATCAGTGCATGATCAGTCATGTGACCAGTACATGGTAGCTGCGTGATCATGGCATGATCAGCCACGTGAGCAGTGCATGATAGCCACGTGATCAGTGCATGATCAGTCACGTGATCAGTGCATGATCAGCCACGTGATCAGTGCATGATAGCCACGTGATCAGTGCATGATCAGTCACGTGATCAGTGCATGATCAGTCACGTGATCAGTGCATGATCAGCCACGTGATCAGTGCATGATCAGCCACGTGATCAGTGCATGATCAATTACGTGATCAGTGCATGATCAGTCACGTGACCAGTACATGGTAGCTACGTGATCAGTGCATGATCAGCCACGTGATCAGTGCATGATAGCCACGTGATCAGTGCATGATCAGCCACGTGATCAGTGCATGATCAGCCACGTGATCAGTGCATGATCAGTCACGTGATCAGTGCATGATCAGCCACGTGATCAGTGCATGATAGCCACGTGATCAGTGCATGATCAGTCACGTGATCAGTGCATGATCAGCCACGTGATCAGTGCATGATCAGCCACGTGATCAGTGCATGATCAGCCACGTGATCAGTGCATGATCAGTCACGTGTCAGTGCATGATAGCCACGTGATCAGTGCATGATCAGCCACGTGATCAGTGCATGATCAGCCACGTGATCAGTGCATGATCAGCCACGTGATCAGTGCATGATCAGTCACGTGATCAGTGTGATCAGCCACGTGAACAGTGCATGATCATTTACGTGATCAGTGCATGATCAGTCACGTGATCTGGGCCTGCTGAGCTGCGTGATTACTGTCTGCCCATCTGCTTGACAATTGCCAGCTGAGCTGCACGATTCCTGCCTGTCATCTGCTTGACAATTGCCAGCTGTGCTGCGTAATTCCTGCCTGCTCAGCTGCTTGATTATTGCCAGCTGAGCAGCATGATTCCTCACACCTGAGTTCCATGATTATTGCCTGCTGACTGTTTGATTCGTGCCTACTCAGCTCTTTGTTTATTGCCTCCAGAGGCACATGATCAGTGTATGATAGCAAACATGATCAGCGCATGATCAGTCACATGATCAGCGCCATTAAGTCACGTGATCACTACATGATAGTCATGTGATCAGTCCATGCTCAGTCACGGTATCAGTGCATGATCAGCCACGTGATCAGTGCATGATCTGTCACATGATTAGTGCATGATCAGCCACGTGATCAGTGCATGGGCAGTCATGTGATCAGTGCATGATATAGACGTGATCAGTGCATGATCAGTCACGTGATCAGTGCATGATAGCCACGTGATCAGTGCATGATCAGTCACCTGATGGGTGTATGATCATTCACGTGACCTGTACATGGTAGCTACATGATCATTGCATGATCAGCCACGTGAGTAGTGCATGATAGCCACGTGATCACTGCATGATCAGTCACGTGATCAGTGCATGATCAGTCATGTGACCAGTACATGGTAGCTACGTGATCAGTGCATGATCAGCCACGTGATCAGTGCATGATAGCCACGTGATCAGTGCATGATCAGTCACGTGATCAGTGCATGATCAGCCACGTGATCAGTGCATGATCAGTCACGTGATCATGTGTGATCAGCCACGTGATCAGTGCATGATCAGCCACGTGATCAGTGCATGATCAATTACGTGATCAGTGCATGATCAGTCACGTGATCAGTACATGGTAGCTACGTGATCAGTGCATGATCAGCCACGTGATCAGTGCATGATAGCCACGTGATCAGTGCATGATCAGTCACGTGATCAGTGCATGATCAGTCACGTGATCAGTGCATGATCAGCCACGTGATCAGTGCATGATCAGTCACGTGCCAGTGCATGGTAGCTACGTGATCAGTGCATGATCAGCCACGTGATCAGTGCATGATAGCCACGTGATCAGTGCATGAGTCACGTGATCAGTGTATGATCAGCCACGTGATCAGTGCATGATGCCACGTGATCAGTGCATGATCAGCCACGTGATCAGTGTGTGATCAGCCACGTGATCAGTGCATGATCAGCCACGTGATCAGTGCATGATAGCCACGTGATCAGTGCATGATCAGTCACGTGATCAGTGCATGATCAGTCACGTGATCAGTGCATGATCAGCCACGTGATCAGTGCATGATCAGCCACGTGATCAGTGCATGATCAATCACGTGATCAGTGCATGATCAGTCACGTGATCAGTGCATGATAGCTACGTGATCAGTGCATGATCAGCCACGTGATCAGTGCATGATAGCCACGTGATCAGTGCATGATAGCCACGTGATCAGTGCATGATCAGTCACGTGATCAGTGTATGATCAGCCACGTGATCAGTGCATGATCAGCCACGTGATCAGTGCATGATCAGCCACGTGATCAGTGCATGATAGCCACGTGATCAGTGCATGATCAGTCACGTGATCAGTGTATGATCAGCCACGTGATCAGTGCATGCTCAGTCACGTGATCTGGGCCTGCTGAGCTGCGTGATTACTGTCTGCTCATCTGCTTGACAATTGCCAGCTGAGCTGCACGATTCCTGCCTGTCATCTGCTTGACAATTGCCAGCTGTGCTGCGTAATTCCTGCCTGCTCAGCTGCTTGATTATTGCCAGCTGAGCAGCATGATTCCTCACACCTGAGTTCCATGATTATTGCCTGCTGACTGTTTGATTCGTGCCTACTCAGCTCTTTGTTTATTGCCTCCAGAGGCACATGATCAGTGTATGATAGCAAACATGATCAGCGCATGATCAGTCACATGATCAGCGCCATTAAGTCACGTGATCACTACATGATAGTCATGTGATCAGTCCATGCTCAGTCACGGTATCAGTGCATGATCAGCCACGTGATCAGTGCATGATCTGTCACAAGATTAGTGTATGATCATCCACGTGATCAGTGCATGGGCAGTCATGTGATCAGTGCATGATATAGACGTGATCAGTGCATGATCAGTCTCGTGATCAGTGCATGATAGCCACGTGATCAGTGCATGATCAGTCACCTGATGGGTGTATGATCATTCACGTGACCTGTACATGGTAGCTACATGATCATTGCATGATCAGCCACGTGAGTAGTGCATGATAGCCACGTGATCAGTGCATGATCAGTCACGTGATCAGTGCATGATCAGTCATGTGACCAGTACATGGTAGCTGCGTGATCATGGCATGATCAGCCACGTGAGCAGTGCATGATAGCCACGTGATCAGTGCATGATCAGACACGTGATCAGTGCATGATCAGTCACGTGATCAGTGCATGATCAGCCACGTGATCAGTGCATGATCAGGCACGTGATCAGTGCATGATCAGCCACGTGATCAGTGCATGATAGCCACGTGATCAGTGCATGATCAGTCACGTGATCAGTGCATGATCAGTCACGTGATCAGTGCATGATCAGCCACGTGATCAGTGCATGATCAGCCACGTGATCAGTGCATGATCAATTACGTGATCAGTGCATGATCAGTCACGTGATCAGTGCATGGTAGCCACGTGATCATTGCATGATCAGCCACGTGATCAGTGCATGATAGCCACGTGATCAGTGCATGATAGCCACGTGATCAGTGCATGATCAGTCACGTGATCATGTGTGATCAGCCACGTGATCAGTGCATGATCAGCCACGTGATCAGTGCATGATCAGTTACGTGATCAGTGCATGATCAGTCACGTGATCAGTGCATGGTAGCTACGTGATCAGTGCATGATCAGCCACGTGATCAGTGCATGATAGCCACGTGATCAGTGCATGATCAGCACGTGATCAGTGCATGATGCCACGTGATCAGTGCATGATCAGTCACGTGATCAGTGCATGATCAGCCACGTGATCAGTGCATGATCAGCCACGTGATCAGTGCATGATAGCCACGTGATCAGTGCATGATCAGCCACGTGATCAGTGCATGATCAGCCACGTGATCAGTGCATGATGTCACGTGATCAGTGCATGATAGCCACGTGATCAGTGCATGATCAGTCACGTGATCATGTGTGATCAGCCACGTGATCAGTGCATGATCAGCCACGTGATCAGTGCATGATCAGTTACGTGATCAGTGCATGATCAGTCACGTGATCAGTACATGGTTGCTACGTGATCAGTGCATGATCAGCCACGTGATCAGTGCATGATAGCCACGTGATCAGTGCATGATCAGTCACGTGATCAGTGCATGATCAGTCACGTGATCAGTGCATGATCAGCCACGTGATCAGTGCATGATCAGTCACGTGCCAGTATATGGTAGCTACGTGATCATTGCATGACAGCCACGTGATCAGTGCATGATAGCCACGTGATCAGTGCATGAGTTACGTGATCAGTGTGATCAGCCACGTGATCAGTGCATGATGCCACGTGATCAGTGCATGATAGCCACGTGATCAGTGCATGATCAGCCACGTGATCAGTGCATGATCAGCCACGTGATCAGTGCATGATAGCCACGTGATCAGTGCATGATCAGTCACGTGATCAGTGCATGATCAGCCACGTGATCAGTGCATGATCAGTCACGTGATCAGTGCATGATCAGCCACGTGATCAGTGCATGATGCCACGTGATCAGTGCATGATCAGCCACGTGATCAGTGCATGATCAGCCACGTGATCAGTGCATGATCAGCCACGTGATCAGTGCATGATCAGCCACGTGATCAGTGCATGATCAGTCACGTGATCAGTGCATGATCAGTCACGTGATCAGTGCATGATCAGCCACGTGATCAGTGCATGATCAGCCACGTGATCAGTGCATGATCAGTCACGTGATCAGTGCATGATCAGTCACGTGATCAGTGCATGATAGCCACGTGATCAGTGCATGATCAGCCACGTGATCAGTGCATGATAGCCACGTGATCAGTGCATGATAGCCACGTGATCAGTGCATGATCAGTCACGTGATCAGTGTATGATCAGCCACGTGATCAGTGCATGATCAGCCACGTGATCAGTGCATGATCAGCCACGTGATCAGTGCATGATAGCCACGTGATCAGTGCATGATCAGTCACGTGATCAGTGCATGATCAGCCACGTGATCAGTGCATGCTCAGTCACGTGATCAGGGCCTGCTGAGCTGCGTGATTACTGTCTGCTCATCTGCTTGACAATTGCCAGCTGAGCTGCATGATTCCTGCCTGTCATCTGCTTGACAATTGCCAGCTGTGCTGCGTAATTCCTGCCTGCTCAGCTGCTTGATTATTGCCAGCTGAGCAGCATGATTCCTCACACCTGAGTTCCATGATTATTGCCTGCTGACTGTTTGATTCGTGCCTACTCAGCTCTTTGTTTATTGCCTCCAGAGGCACATGATCAGTGTATGATAGCAAACATGATCAGCGCATGATCAGTCACATGATCAGCGCCATTAAGTCACGTGATCACTACATGATAGTCATGTGATCAGTCCATGCTCAGTCACGGTATCAGTGCATGATCAGCCACGTGATCAGTGCATGATCTGTCACATGATTAGTGTATGATCATCCACGTGATCAGTGCATGGGCAGTCATGTGATCAGTGCATGATATAGACGTGATCAGTGCATGATCAGTCTCGTGATCAGTGCATGATAGCCACGTGATCAGTGCATGATCAGTCACCTGATGGGTGTATGATCATTCACGTGACCTGTACATGGTAGCTACATGATCATTGCATGATCAGCCACGTGAGTAGTGCATGATAGCCACGTGATCAGTGCATGATCAGTCACGTGATCAGTGCATGATCAGTCATGTGACCAGTACATGGTAGCTGCGTGATCATGGCATGATCAGCCACGTGAGCAGTGCATGATAGCCACGTGATCAGTGCATGATCAGTCACGTGATCAGTGCATGATCAGTCACGTGATCAGTGCATGATCAGCCACGTGATCAGTGCATGATCAGGCACGTGATCAGTGCATGATCAGCCACGTGATCAGTGCATGATCAGTCACGTGATCAGTGCATGATCAGTCACGTGATCAGTGCATGATCAGCCACGTGATCAGTGCATGATCAGCCACGTGATCAGTGCATGATCAGTCACGTGATCAGTGCATGATCAGTCACGTGATCAGTGCATGATAGCCACGTGATCAGTGCATGATCAGCCACGTGATCAGTGCATGATAGCCACGTGATCAGTGCATGATCAGCCACGTGATCAGTGCATGATCAGTCACGTGATCAGTGTGATCAGCCACGTGATCAGTGCATGATCAGCCACGTGATCAGTGCATGATCAGTCACGTGATCAGTGCATGATCAGTCACGTGATCAGTGCATGATAGCTACGTGATCAGTGCATGATCAGCCACGTGATCAGTGCATGATAGCCACGTGATCAGTGCATGATCAGCCACGTGATCAGTGCATGATGCCACGTGATCAGTGCATGATAGTCACGTGATCAGTGCATGATCAGCCACGTGATCAGTGCATGATCAGCCACGTGATCAGTGCATGATCAGCCACGTGATCAGTGCATGATCAGCCACGTGATCAGTGCATGATATCCACGTGATCAGTGCATGACAGCCACGTGATCAGTGCATGAGAGCCACGTGATCAGTGCATGATCAGTCACGTGATACATGTGTGATCAGCCACGTGATCAGTGCATGATGAGCCACGTGATCAGTGCATGATCAATTACGTGATCAGTGCATGATCAGTCACGTGACCAGTACATGGTTGCTACGTGATCGTTGCATGATCAGCCACGTGAGCAGTGCATGATAGCCACGTGATCAGTGCATGATCAGTCACGTGATCAGTACATGATCAGTCACGTGAACAGTGCATGATCATTTACGTGATCTGTGCATGATCAGTCACGTGCCAGTATATGGTAGCTACGTGATCATTCCATGACGAGCCACGTGAGCAGTGCATGATAGCCACGTGATGTGTGCATGAGTTACGTGAGCAGAGTATGATCAGCCACGTGATCAGTGCATGAGTGCCACGTGATCAGTGCATGATATGTCACGTGACAGGTGTGTGATCAGCCACGTGAACAGTGCATGATCAGCCACGTGATCAGTGCATGATAGCCACGTGATCAGTGCATGATCAGTTACGTGATCAGTGTATGATCAGCCACGTGATCAGTGCATGATATCCAGTGATCAGTGCATGATCATCACGTGATCAGTGTATGATCAGCCACGTGAACAGTGCATGCTCAGTCACGTGATCTGGGCCTGCTGAGCTGCGTGATTACTGTCTGCTCATCTGCTTGACAATTGCCAGCTGAGCTGCACGATTCCTGCCTGTCATCTGCTTGACAATTGCCAGCTGTGCTGCGTAATTCCTGCCTGCTCAGCTGCTTGATTATTGCCAGCTGAGCAGCATGATTCCTCACACCTGAGTTCCATGATTATTGCCTGCTGACTGTTTGATTCGTGCCTACTCAGCTCTTTGTTTATTGCCTCCAGAGGCACATGATCAGTGTATGATAGCAAACATGATCAGCGCATGATCAGTCACATGATCAGCGCCATTAAGTCACGTGATCACTACATGATAGTCATGTGATCAGTCCATGCTCAGTCACGGTATCAGTGCATGATCAGCCACGTGATCAGTGCATGAAGTCATGTGATCAGTGCATGATATAGACGTGATCAGTGCATGATCAGTCACGTGATCAGTGCATGATAGCCACGTGATCAGTGCATGATCAGTCACCTGATGGGTGTATGATCATTCACGTGACCTGTACATGGTAGCTACATGATCATTGCATGATCAGCCACGTGAGTAGTGCATGATAGCCACGTGATCAGTGCATGATCAGTCACGTGATCAGTGCATGATCAGTCATGTGACCAGTACATGGTAGCTGCGTGATCATGGCATGATCAGCCACGTGAGCAGTGCATGATAGCCACGTGATCAGTGCATGATCAGTCACGTGATCAGTGCATGATCAGTCACGTGATCAGTGCATGATCAGCCACGTGATCAGTGCATGATCAGGCACGTGATCAGTGCATGATCAGCCACGTGATCAGTGCATGATAGCCACGTGATCAGTGCATGATCAGTCACGTGATCAGTGCATGATCAGTCACGTGATCAGTGCATGATCAGCCACGTGATCAGTGCATGATCAGTCACGTGACCAGTATATGGTTGCTACGTGATCAGTGCATGATCAGCCACGTGATCAGTGCATGATAGCCACGTGATCAGTGCATGAGTCACGTGATCAGTGCATGATCAGCCACGTGATCAGTGCATGATGCCACGTGATCAGTGCATGATCAGTCACGTGATCAGTGTGTGATCAGCCACGTGATCAGTGCATGATCAGCCACGTGATCAGTGCATGATCAGTTACGTGATCAGTGCATGATCAGTCACGTGATCAGTGCATGATTGCTACGTGATCAGTGCATGATCAGCCACGTGATCAGTGCATGATAGCCACGTGATCAGTGCATGATCAGCCACGTGATCAGTGCATGATCAGCCACGTGATCAGTGCATGATCAGTCACGTGATATCAGTGCATGATCAGCCACGTGATCAGTGCATGATAGCCACGTGATCAGTGCATGATCAGCCACGTGATCAGTGCATGATAGCCACGTGATCAGTGCATGATCAGTCACGTGATCAGTGTGTGATCAGCCACGTGATCAGTGCATGATATCCACGTGATCAGTGCATGATCAGCCACGTGATCAGTGCATGATAGCCACGTGATCAGTGCATGATCAGTCACGTGATCAGTGCATGATCAGCCACGTGATCAGTGCATGATCAGCCACGTGATCAGTGCATGATCAATTACGTGATCAGTGCATGATCAGTCACGTGATCAGTGCATGGTTGCTACGTGATCAGTGCATGATCAGCCACGTGATCAGTGCATGATAGCCACGTGATCAGTGCATGATCAGTCACGTGATCAGTGCATGATCAGTCACGTGATCAGTGCATGATCAGTACGTGATCAGTGCATGATCAGTCACGTGACCAGTGCATGGTAGCTACGTGATCAGTGCATGATCAGCCACGTGATCAGTGCATGATAGCCACGTGATCAGTGCATGATCAGTCACGTGATCAGTGCATGATCAGTCACGTGATCAGTGCATGATCAGCCACGTGATCAGTGCATGATCAGCACGTGATCAGTGCATGATCAGCCACGTGATCAGTGCATGATAGCCACGTGATCAGTGCATGATCAGTTACGTGATCAGTGCATGATCAGCCACGTGATCAGTGCATGATCAGCCACGTGATCAGTGCATGATCAGTTACGTGATCAGTGCATGATCAGTCACGTGATCAGTGCATGGTAGCCACGTGATCAGTGCATGATCAGCCACGTGATCAGTGCATGATAGCCACGTGATCAGTGCATGATCAGCCACGTGATCAGTGCATGATCAGTCACGTGATCATGTGTGATCAGCCACGTGATCAGTGCATGATAGCCACGTGATCAGTGCATGATCAGTCATGTGATACGTGTGTGATCAGCCACGTGATCAGTGCATGATATCCACGTGATCAGTGCATGACAGCCACGTGATCAGTGCATGATAGCCACGTGATCAGTGCATGATCAGTCACGTGATACATGTGTGATCAGCCACGTGATCAGTGCATGATGAGCCACGTGATCAGTGCAGGATCAATTACGTGATCAGTGCATGATCAGTCACGTGACCAGTACATGGTTGCTACGTGATCGTTGCATGATCAGCCACGTGAGCAGTGCATGATAGCCACGTGATCAGTGCATGATCAGTCACGTGATCAGTACATGATCAGTCACGTGAACAGTGCATGATCATTTACGTGATCTGTGCATGATCAGTCACGTGACCAGTATATGGTTGCTACGTGATCATTCCATGACGAGCCACGTGAGCAGTGCATGATAGCCACGTGATGTGTGCATGAGTTACGTGAGCAGAGTATGATCAGCCACGTGATCAGTGCATGAGTGCCACGTGATCAGTGCATGATATGTCACGTGACAGGTGTGTGATCAGCCACGTGAACAGTGCATGTTCAGCCACGTGATCAGTGCATGATAGCCACGTGATCAGTGCATGATCAGTTACGTGAGCAGTGTATGATCAGCCACGTGATCAGTGCATGGTCAGACACGTGAACAGTGTATGATCAGCCACGTGATCAGTGCATGATATCCAAGTGATCAGTGCATGATCATCACGTGATCAGTGTATGATCAGCCACGTGAACAGTGCATGCTCAGTCACGTGATCTGGGCCTGCTGAGCTGCGTGATTACTGTCTGCTCATCTGCTTGACAATTGCCAGCTGAGCTGCACGATTCCTGCCTGTCATCTGCTTGACAATTGCCAGCTGTGCTGCGTAATTCCTGCCTGCTCAGCTGCTTGATTATTGCCAGCTGAGCAGCATGATTCCTCACACCTGAGTTCCATGATTATTGCCTGCTGACTGTTTGATTCGTGCCTACTCAGCTCTTTGTTTATTGCCTCCAGAGGCACATGATCAGTGTATGATAGCAAACATGATCAGCGCATGATCAGTCACATGATCAGCGCCATTAAGTCACGTGATCACTACATGATAGTCATGTGATCAGTCCATGCTCAGTCACGGTATCAGTGCATGATCAGCCACGTGATCAGTGCATGATCTGTCACATGATTAGTGCATGATCATCCACGTGATCAGTGCATGGGCAGTCATGTGATCAGTGCATGATATAGACGTGATCAGTGCATGATCAGTCTCGTGATCAGTGCATGATAGCCACGTGATCAGTGCATGATCAGTCACCTGATGGGTGTATGATCATTCACGTGACCTGTACATGGTAGCTACATGATCATTGCATGATCAGCCACGTGAGTAGTGCATGATAGCCACGTGATCACTGCATGATCAGTCACGTGATCAGTGCATGATCAGTCATGTGACCAGTACATGGTAGCTGCGTGATCATGCATGATCAGCCACGTGAGCAGTGCATGATAGCCACGTGATCAGTGCATGATCAGTCACGTGATCAGTGCATGTCCAGCCACGTGATCAGTGCATGATAGCCACGTGATCAGTGCATGATCAGTCACGTGATCAGTGCATGATCAGTCACGTGATCAGTGCATGATCAGCCACGTGATCAGTGCATGATCAGCCACGTGATCAGTGCATGATCAATTACGTGATCAGTGCATGATCAGTCACGTGATCAGTGCATGGTAGCTACGTGATCAGTGCATGATCAGCCACGTGATCAGTGCATGATAGCCACGTGATCAGTGCATGATCAGCCACGTGATCAGTGCATGATCAGCCACGTGATCAGTGCATGATCAGTCACGTGATCAGTGCATGATCAGCCACGTGATCAGTGCATGATAGCCACGTGATCAGTGCATGATCAGTCACGTGATCAGTGCATGATCAGCCACGTGATCAGTGCATGATCAGCCACGTGATCAGTGCATGATCAACGTGATCAGTGCATGATCAGTCACGTGATCAGTGCATGATAGCTACGTGATCAGTGCATGATCAGCCACGTGATCAGTGCATGATAGCCACGTGATCAGTGCATGATCAGCCACGTGATCAGTGCATGATCAGTCACGTGATCAGTGTGATCAGCCACGTGATCAGTGCATGATAGCCACGTGATCAGTGCATGATCAGTCACGTGATCAGTGTGATCAGCCACGTGATCAGTGCATGATAGCCACGTGATCAGTGCATGATCAGCCACGTGATCAGTGCATGATCAGTCACGTGATCGTGTGTGATCAGCCACGTGATCAGTGCATGATATCCACGTGATCAGTGCATGACAGCCACGTGATCAGTGCATGAGAGCCACGTGATCAGTGCATGATCAGTCACGTGATACATGTGTGATCAGCCACGTGATCAGTGCATGATGAGCCACGTGATCAGTGCATGATCAATTACGTGATCAGTGCATGATCAGTCACGTGACCAGTACATGGTTGCTACGTGATCGTTGCATGATCAGCCACGTGAGCAGTGCATGATAGCCACGTGATCAGTGCATGATCAGTCACGTGATCAGTACATGATCAGTCACGTGAACAGTGCATGATCATTTACGTGATCTTTGCATGATCAGTCACGTGCCAGTATATGGTTGCTACGTGATCATTCCATGACGAGCCACGTGAGCAGTGCATGATAGCCACGTGATGTGTGCATGAGTTACGTGAGCAGAGTATGATCAGCCACGTGATCAGTGCATGAGTGCCACGTGATCAGTGCATGATATGTCACGTGACAGGTGTGTGATCAGCCACGTGAACAGTGCATGTTCAGCCACGTGATCAGTGCATGATAGCCACGTGATCAGTGCATGATCAGTTACGTGAGCAGTGTATGATCAGCCACGTGATCAGTGAATGGTCAGACACGTGAACAGTGTATGATCAGCCACGTGATCAGTGCATGATATCCAAGTGATCAGTGCATGATCATCACGTGATCAGTGTATGATCAGCCACGTGAACAGTGCATGCTCAGTCACGTGATCTGGGCCTGCTGAGCTGCGTGATTACTGTCTGCTCATCTGCTTGACAATTGCCAGCTGAGCTGCACGATTCCTGCCTGTCATCTGCTTGACAATTGCCAGCTGTGCTGCGTAATTCCTGCCTGCTCAGCTGCTTGATTATTGCCAGCTGAGCAGCATGATTCCTCACACCTGAGTTCCATGATTATTGCCTGCTGACTGTTTGATTCGTGCCTACTCAGCTCTTTGTTTATTGCCTCCAGAGGCACATGATCAGTGTATGATAGCAAACATGATCAGCGCATGATCAGTCACATGATCAGCGCCATTAAGTCACGTGATCACTACATGATAGTCATGTGATCAGTCCATGCTCAGTCACGGTATCAGTGCATGATCAGCCACGTGATCAGTGCATGATCTGTCACAAGATTAGTGTATGATCATCCACGTGATCAGTGCATGGGCAGTCATGTGATCAGTGCATGATATAGACGTGATCAGTGCATGATCAGTCTCGTGATCAGTGCATGATAGCCACGTGATCAGTGCATGATCAGTCACCTGATGGGTGTATGATCATTCACGTGACCTGTACATGGTAGCTACATGATCATTGCATGATCAGCCACGTGAGTAGTGCATGATAGCCACGTGATCAGTGCATGATCAGTCACGTGATCAGTGCATGATCAGTCATGTGACCAGTACATGGTAGCTGCGTGATCATGGCATGATCAGCCACGTGAGCAGTGCATGATAGCCACGTGATCAGTGCATGATCAGACACGTGATCAGTGCATGATCAGTCACGTGATCAGTGCATGATCAGCCACGTGATCAGTGCATGACCAGGCACGTGATCAGTGTATGTCAGCCACGTGATCAGTGCATGATAGCCACGTGATCAGTGCATGATCAGTCACGTGATCAGTGCATGATCAGTTACGTGATCAGTGCATGATCAGCCACGTGATCAGTGCATGATCAGCCACGTGATCAGTGCATGATCAATTACGTGATCAGTGCATGATCAGTCACGTGATCAGTACATGGTAGCTACGTGATCATTGCATGATCAGCCACGTGATCAGTGCATGATAGCCACGTGATCAGTGCATGATAGCCACGTGATCAGTGCATGATCAGTCATGTGATAGTGTGTGATCAGCCACGTGATCAGTGCATGATATCCACGTGATCAGTGCATGATCAGCCACGTGATCAGTGCATGATAGCCACGTGATCAGTGCATGATCAGTCACGTGATCATGTGTGATCAGCCACGTGATCAGTGCATGATCAGTCACGTGATCAGTGCATGATCAGTCACGTGATCAGTGCATGATCAGTCACGTGATCAGTGCATGATCAGTCACGTGACCAGTATATGGTTGCTACGTGATCATTGCATGACAGCCACGTGAGCAGTGCATGATAGCCACGTGATCAGTGCATGAGTTACGTGATCAGTGTATGATCAGCCACGTGATCAGTGCATGATGCCACGTGATCAGTGCATGATATGTCACGTGACAGTGTGTGATCAGCCACGTGATCAGTGCATGATCAGCCACGTGATCAGTGCATGATAGCCACGTGATCAGTGCATGATCAGTCACGTGATCAGTGCATGATCAGCCACGTGATCAGTGCATGATCAGCCACGTGATCAGTGCATGATCAGCCACGTGATCAGTGCATGATCAGTCACGTGATCAGTGCATGATATCACGTGATCAGTGCATGATCAGTCACGTGATCAGTGCATGATAGCCACGTGATCAGTGCATGATCAGTCACGTGATCAGTGCATGATCAGTCACGTGATCAGTGCATGGTAGCTACGTGATCATTGCATGATCAGCCACGTGATCAGTGCATGATAGCCACGTGATCAGTGCATGATAGCCACGTGATCAGTGCATGATCAGTCATGTGATACGTGTGTGATCAGCCACGTGATCAGTGCATGTTCAGACACGAGATCAGTGCATGATCAGTCACGTGATCAGTGCATGATCAGTCACGTGATCAGTACATGGTTGCTACGTGATCGTGCATGATCAGCCACGTGATCAGTGCATGATAGCCACGTGATCAGTGCATGATCAGTCACGTGATCAGTGCATGATCAGTCACGTGATCAGTGCATGATCAGTCACGTGATCAGTGCATGATCAGTCACGTGATCAGTGCATGATAGCCACGTGATCAGTGCATGATCAGCCACGTGATCAGTGCATGATAGCCACGTGATCAGTGCATGATCAGTCACGTGATCAGTGTATGATCAGCCACGTGATCAGTGCATGATGCCACGTGATCAGTGCATGATAGTCACGTGATCAGTGCATGATCAGTCACGTGATCAGTGCATGATCAGTCACGTGATCAGTGCATGATAGCCACGTGATCATGCATGATCAGCCACGTGATCAGTGCATGATAGCCACGTGATCAGTGCATGATCAGCCACGTGATCAGTGCATGATCAGTCACGTGATCAGTGCATGATCAGCCACGTGATCAGTGCATGATCAGCCACGTGATCAGTGCATGATCAGCCACGTGATCAGTGCATGATCAGCCACGTGATCAGTGCATGATCAGTCACGTGATCAGTGCATGATCAGTCACGTGATCAGTGTGTGATCAGCCACGTGAACAGTGCATGCTCAGTCACGTGATCAGGGCCAGCTGAGCTGCGTGATTACTGTCTGCTCATCTGCTTGACAATTGCCAGCTGAGCTGCACGATTCCTGCCTGTCATCTGCTTGACAATTGCCAGCTGTGCTGCGTAATTCCTGCCTGCTCAGCTGCTTGATTATTGCCAGCTGAGCAGCATGATTTCTCACAGCTGAGTTCCATGATTATAGCCTGCTGACTGATTCGTGCCTACTCAGCTCTTTGTTCATTGCCTCCAGAGGCACATGATCAGTGTATGATACCAAACATGATCAGCACATGATCAGTCACATGATCAGTGCATGATAAGCCACGTGATCAGTGCATGATCAGTCATGTGATCAGTGCATGATCAGTCACGTGATCAGTGCATGATAGCCACGTGATCAGTGCATGATCAGCCACGTGATCAGTGCATGTTAGCCACGTGTTCAGTGCATGATCAGTCACGTGATCAGTGCATGATCAGCCACGTGATCAGTGCATGATCAGCCACGTGATCAGTGCATGATCAGCCACGTGATCAGTGCATGATCAGCCACGTGATCAGTGCATGATCAGTCACGTGATCATGTGTGATCAGCCACGTGATCAGTGCATGATCAGCCACGTGATCAGTGCATGATCAGTCACGTGATCAGTGCATGATCAGTCACGTGATCAGTGCATGATCAGTCACGTGATCAGTGCATGATCAGCCACGTGATCAGTGCATGATAGCCACGTGATCAGTGCATGATCAGTCACGTGATCAGTGCATGATCAGTCACGTGATCAGTGCATGATCAGCCACGTGATCAGTGCATGATCAGTCACGTGATCAGTGCATGATCAGTTACGTGATCAGTGCATGATCAGCCACGTGATCAGTGCATGATCAGCCACGTGATCAGTGCATGATCAGCCACGTGATCAGTGCATGATCAGCCACGTGATCAGTGCATGATCAGTCACGTGATCAGTGCATGATCAGCCACGTGATCAGTGCATGATCAGCCACGTGATCAGTGCATGATCAGCCACGTGATCAGTGCATGATCAGCCACGTGATCAGTGCATGATCAATCACGTGATCAGTGCATGATCAGCCACGTGAACAGTGCATGCTCAGTCACGTGATCAGGGCCTGCTGAGCTGCGTGATTACTGTCTGCTCATCTGCTTGACAATTGCCAGCTGAGCTGCACGATTCCTGCCTGTCATCTGCTTGACAATTGCCAGCTGTGCTGCGTAATTCCTGCCTGCTCAGCTGCTTGATTATTGCCAGCTGAGCAGCATGATTCCTCACACCTGAGTTCCATGATTATTGCCTGCTGACTGTTTGATTCGTGCCTACTCAGCTCTTTGTTTATTGCCTCCAGAGGCACATGATCAGTGTATGATAGCAAACATGATCAGCGCATGATCAGTCACATGATCAGCGCCATTAAGTCACGTGATCACTACATGATAGTCATGTGATCAGTCCATGCTCAGTCACGGTATCAGTGCATGATCAGCCACGTGATCAGTGCATGATCTGTCACATGATTAGTGTATGATCATCCACGTGATCAGTGCATGGGCAGTCATGTGATCAGTGCATGATATAGACGTGATCAGTGCATGATCAGTCTCGTGATCAGTGCATGATAGCCACGTGATCAGTGCATGATCAGTCACCTGATGGGTGTATGATCATTCACGTGACCTGTACATGGTAGCTACATGATCATTGCATGATCAGCCACGTGAGTAGTGCATGATAGCCACGTGATCACTGCATGATCAGTCACGTGATCAGTGCATGATCAGTCATGTGACCAGTACATGGTAGCTGCGTGATCATGCATGATCAGCCACGTGAGCAGTGCATGATAGCCACGTGATCAGTGCATGATCAGTCACGTGATCAGTGCATGATCAGCCACGTGATCAGTGCATGATCAGGCACGTGATCAGTGCATGTCCAGCCACGTGATCAGTGCATGATAGCCACGTGATCAGTGCATGATCAGTCACGTGATCAGTGCATGATCAGTCACGTGATCAGTGCATGATCAGCCACGTGATCAGTGCATGATCAATTACGTGATCAGTGCATGATCAGTCACGTGACCAGTACATGGTAGCTACGTGATCATTGCATGATCAGCCACGTGATCAGTGCATGATAGCCACGTGATCAGTGCATGATAGCCACGTGATCAGTGCATGATCAGTCATGTGATACGTGTGTGATCAGCCACGTGATCAGTGCATGATATCCACGTGATCAGTGCATGACAGCCACGTGATCAGTGCATGATAGCCACGTGATCAGTGCATGATCAGTCACGTGATCATGTGTGATCAGCCACGTGATCAGTGCATGATGAGCCACGTGATCAGTGCATGATCAGTACGTGATCAGTGCATGATCAGTCACGTGACCAGTGCATGGTTGCTACGTGATCGTTGCATGATCAGCCACGTGAGCAGTGCATGATAGCCACGTGATCAGTGCATGATCAGTCACGTGATCAGTGCATGATCAGTCACGTGATCAGTGCATGATCATTACGTGATCAGTGCATGATCAGTCACGTGACCAGTATATGGTAGCTACGTGATCATTCATGACAGCCACGTGATCAGTGCATGATAGCCACGTGATCAGTGCATGATCAGTCACGTGAGCAGAGTATGATCAGCCACGTGATCAGTGCATGATGCCACGTGATCAGTGCATGATATGTCACGTGACAGGTGTGTGATCAGCCACGTGATCAGTGCATGATCAGCCACGTGATCAGTGCATGATAGCCACGTGATCAGTGCATGATCAGTTACGTGATCAGTGCATGATCAGCCACGTGATCAGTGCATGATCACACGTGATCAGTGTATGATCAGCCACGTGATCAGTGCATGATATCCACGTGATCAGTGCATGATCATCACGTGATCAGTGCATGATCAGCCACGTGATCAGTGCATGATCAGCCACGTGATCAGTGCATGATAGCCACGTGATCAGTGCATGATCAGTCACGTGATCAGTGCATGATCAGCCACGTGATCAGTGCATGATCAGTCACGTGATCAGTGCATGATCAGCCACGTGATCAGTGCATGATCAGCACGTGATCAGTGCATGATCAGCCACGTGATCAGTGCATGATAGCCACGTGATCAGTGCATGATCAGTCACGTGATCAGTGCATGATCAGTTACGTGATCAGTGCATGATCAGCCACGTGATCAGTGCATGATCAGCCACGTGATCAGTGCATGATCAGTCACGTGATCAGTGCATGATCAGTCACGTGATCAGTGCATGATAGCCACGTGATCAGTGCATGATCAGCCACGTGATCAGTGCATGATAGCCACGTGATCAGTGCATGATAGCCACGTGATCAGTGCATGATCAGTCACGTGATCAGTGTGTGATCAGCCACGTGATCAGTGCATGATAGCCACGTGATCAGTGCATGATCAGCCACGTGATCAGTGCATGATCAGTCACGTGATCATGTGTGATCAGCCACGTGATCAGTGCATGATCAGTCACGTGATCAGTGCATGATCAGTCACGTGATCAGTGCATGATCATTTACGTGATCAGTGCATGATCAGTCACGTGACCAGTATATGGTTGCTACGTGATCATTGCATGACAGCCACGTGAGCAGTGCATGATAGCCACGTGATGTGTGCATGAGTTACGTGAGCAGTGTATGATCAGCCACGTGATCAGTGCATGAGTGCCACGTGATCAGTGCATGATAGTCACGTGACAGGTGTGTGATCAGCCACGTGATCAGTGCATGATCAGCCACGTGATCAGTGCATGATAGCCACGTGATCAGTGCATGATCAGTTACGTGATCAGTGCATGATCAGCCACGTGATCAGTGCATGATCAGACACGTGATCAGTGTATGATCAGCCACGTGATCAGTGCATGATCAGTCATGTGATCAGTGCATGATATAGACGTGATCAGTGCATGATCAGTCACGTGATCAGTGCATGATAGCCACGTGATCAGTGCATGATCAGTCACGTGATGGTGTATGATCATTCACGTGACCTGTACATGGTAGCTACGTGATCATTGCATGATCAGCCACGTGATAGTGCATGATAGCCACGTGATCAGTGCATGATCAGTCACGTGATCAGTGCATGATCATTACGTGATCAGTGCATGATCAGTCACGTGACCAGTATATGGTTGCTACGTGATCAGTGCATGATCAGCCACGTGATCAGTGCATGATAGCCACGTGATCAGTGCATGATCAGTCACGTGATCAGTGCATGATCAGTCACGTGATCAGTGCATGATCAGCCACGTGATCAGTGCATGATCAGTCACGTGATCAGTGCATGTCCAGCCACGTGATCAGTGCATGATAGCCACGTGATCAGTGCATGATCAGTTACGTGATCAGTGCATGATCAGCCACGTGATCAGTGCATGATCAGCCACGTGATCAGTGCATGATCAGTTACGTGATCAGTGCATGATCAGTCACGTGATCAGTGCATGATAGCTACGTGATCATTGCATGATCAGCCACGTGATCAGTGCATGATAGCCACGTGATCAGTGCATGATAGCCACGTGATCAGTGCATGATCAGTCACGTGATCATGTGTGATCAGCCACGTGATCAGTGCATGATAGCCACGTGATCAGTGCATGATCAGTCATGTGATACGTGTGTGATCAGCCACGTGATCAGTGCATGATATCCACGTGATCAGTGCATGACAGCCACGTGATCAGTGCATGAGCCACGTGATCAGTGCATGATCAGTCACGTGATACATGTGTGAACAGCCACGTGATCAGTGCATGATGAGCCACGTGATCAGTGCAGGATCAATTACGTGATCAGTGCATGATCAGTCACGTGACCAGTACATGGTTGCTACGTGATCGTTGCATGATCAGCCACGTGAGCAGAGCATGATAGCCACGTGATCAGTGCATGATCAGTCACGTGATCAGTACATGATCAGTCACGTGAACAGTGCATGATCATTTACGTGATCTGTGCATGATCAGTCACGTGACCAGTATATGGTTGCTACGTGATCATTCCATGACGAGCCACGTGAGCAGTGCATGATAGCCACGTGATGTGTGCATGAGTTACGTGAGCAGAGTATGATCAGCCACGTGATCAGTGCATGAGTGCCACGTGATCAGTGCATGATATGTCACGTGACAGGTGTGTGATCAGCCACGTGAACAGTGCATGTTCAGCCACGTGATCAGTGCATGATAGCCACGTGATCAGTGCATGATCAGTTACGTGAGCAGTGTATGATCAGCCACGTGATCAGTGCATGGTCAGACACGTGAACAGTGTATGATCAGCCACGTGATCAGTGCATGATATCCAAGTGATCAGTGCATGATCATCACGTGATCAGTGTATGATCAGCCACGTGAACAGTGCATGCTCAGTCACGTGATCTGGGCCTGCTGAGCTGCGTGATTACTGTCTGCTCATCTGCTTGACAATTGCCAGCTGAGCTGCACGATTCCTGCCTGTCATCTGCTTGACAATTGCCAGCTGTGCTGCGTAATTCCTGCCTGCTCAGCTGCTTGATTATTGCCAGCTGAGCAGCATGATTCCTCACACCTGAGTTCCATGATTATTGCCTGCTGACTGTTTGATTCGTGCCTACTCAGCTCTTTGTTTATTGCCTCCAGAGGCACATGATCAGTGTATGATAGCAAACATGATCAGCGCATGATCAGTCACATGATCAGCGCCATTAAGTCACGTGATCACTACATGATAGTCATGTGATCAGTCCATGCTCAGTCACGGTATCAGTGCATGATCAGCCACGTGATCAGTGCATGATCTGTCACAAGATTAGTGTATGATCATCCACGTGATCAGTGCATGGGCAGTCATGTGATCAGTGCATGATATAGACGTGATCAGTGCATGATCAGTCTCGTGATCAGTGCATGATAGCCACGTGATCAGTGCATGATCAGTCACCTGATGGGTGTATGATCATTCACGTGACCTGTACATGGTAGCTACATGATCATTGCATGATCAGCCACGTGAGTAGTGCATGATAGCCACGTGATCACTGCATGATCAGTCACGTGATCAGTGCATGATCAGTCATGTGACCAGTACATGGTAGCTGCGTGATCATGGCATGATCAGCCACGTGAGCAGTGCATGATAGCCACGTGATCAGTGCATGATCAGACACGTGATCAGTGCATGATCAGTCACGTGATCAGTGCATGATCAGCCACGTGATCAGTGCATGATCAGGCACGTGATCAGTGTATGATCAGCCACGTGATCAGTGCATGATAGCCACGTGATCAGTGCATGATCAGTCACGTGATCAGTGCATGATCAGTTACGTGATCAGTGCATGATCAGCCACGTGATCAGTGCATGATCAGCCACGTGATCAGTGCATGATCAATTACGTGATCAGTGCATGATCAGTCACGTGACCAGTACATGTAGCTACGTGATCATTGCATGATCAGCCACGTGATCAGTGCATGATAGCCACGTGATCAGTGCATGATAGCCACGTGATCAGTGCATGATCACCACGTGATCAGTGCATGATCAGTCACGTGATCAGTGCATGATCAGCCACGTGATCAGTGCATGATAGCCACGTGATCAGTGCATGATCAGTTACGTGATCAGTGCATGATCAGCCACGTGATCAGTGCATGATCAGCCACGTGATCAGTGCATGATCAGTTACGTGATCAGTGCATGATCAGTCACGTGTCCAGTGCATGGTAGCTACGTGATCAGTGCATGATCAGCCACGTGATCAGTGCATGATAGCCACGTGATCAGTGCATGATAGCCACGTGATCAGTGCATGATCAGTCACGTGATCATGTGTGATCAGCCACGTGATCAGTGCATGATAGCCACGTGATCAGTGCATGATCAGTCACGTGATACTTGTGTGATCAGCCACGTGATCAGTGCATGATAGCCACGTGATCAGTGCATGATCAGCCACGTGATCAGTGCATGATCAGTCACGTGATCGTGTGATCAGCCACGTGATCAGTGCATGATATCCACGTGATCAGTGCATGATCAGTCACGTGATCAGTGCATGATAGCCACGTGATCAGTGCATGATCAATTACGTGATCAGTGCATGATCAGTCACGTGACCAGTACATGGTAGCTACGTGATCGTGCATGATCAGCCACGTGAGCAGTGCATGATAGCCACGTGATCAGTGCATGATCAGTCACGTGATCAGTGCATGATCAGTCACGTGATCAGTGCATGATCATTTACGTGATCAGTGCATGATCAGTCACGTTGCCAGTATATGGTTGCTACGTGATCATTCCATGACAGCCACGTGAGCAGTGCATGATAGCCACGTGATGTGTGCATGAGTTACGTGAGCAGAGTATGATCAGCCACGTGATCAGTGCATGAGTGCCACGTGATCAGTGCATGATATGTCACGTGACAGTGTGTGATCAGCCACGTGATCAGTGCATGTTCAGCCACGTGATCAGTGCATGATAGCCACGTGATCAGTGCATGATCAGTTACGTGAGCAGTGTATGATCAGCCACGTGATCAGTGCATGGTCAGACACGTGAACAGTGTATGATCAGCCACGTGATCAGTGCATGATATCCAAGTGATCAGTGCATGATCATCACGTGATCAGTGTATGATCAGCCACGTGAACAGTGCATGCTCAGTCACGTGATCAGGGCCTGCTGAGCTGCGTGATTACTGTCTGCTCATCTGCTTGACAATTGCCAGCTGAGCTGCACGATTCCTGCCTGTCATCTGCTTGACAATTGCCAGCTGTGCTGCGTAATTCCTGCCTGCTCAGCTGCTTGATTATTGCCAGCTGAGCAGCATGATTCCTCACACCTGAGTTCCATGATTATTGCCTGCTGACTGTTTGATTCGTGCCTACTCAGCTCTTTGTTTATTGCCTCCAGAGGCACATGATCAGTGTATGATAGCAAACATGATCAGCGCATGATCAGTCACATGATCAGCGCCATTAAGTCACGTGATCACTACATGATAGTCATGTGATCAGTCCATGCTCAGTCACGGTATCAGTGCATGATCAGCCACGTGATCAGTGCATGATCTGTCACAAGATTAGTGTATGATCATCCACGTGATCAGTGCACGGGCAGTCATGTGATCAGTGCATGATATAGACGTGAACAGAGCATGATCAGTCTCGTGATCAGTGCATGATAGCCACGTGATCAGTGCATGATCAGTCACCTGATGGGTGTATGATCATTCACGTGACCTGTACATGGTAGCTACATGACCATTGCATGATCAGCCACGTGAGTAGTTCATGATAGCCACGTGATCAGTGCATGATCAGTCACGTGATCAGTGTATGTCCAGCCAAGTGATCAGTGCATGATAGCCACGTGATCAGGGCATGATCAGTCACGTGATCAGTGCATGATCAGTTATGTGATCAGTGCATGATCAGCCACATGATCAGTGCATGATCAATTACGTGATCAGTGCATGATCAGTCACGTGACCAGTACATGGTATTTACGTGAACATTGCCTGCTCAGCCACATGATCAGTTCATGATAGCCACGTGATCAGTGCATGAGAGCCACGTGATCAGTGCATGATCAGTTACGTGAGCAGTGTATGATCAGCCACGTGATCAGTGCATGGTCAGACACGTGAACAGTGTATGATCAGCCACGTGATCAGTGCATGATATCCAAGTGATCAGTGCCTGATCATCACGTGATCAGTGTATGATCAGCCACGTGAACAGTGCATGCTCAGTCACGTGATCTGGGCCTGCTGAGCTGCGTGATTACTGTCTGCTCATCTGCTTGACAATTGCCAGCTGAGCTGCACGATTCCGGCCTGTCATCTGCTTGAAAATTGCCAGCTGTGCTGCGTAATTCCTGCCTGCTCAGCTGCTTGATTATTGCCAGCTGAGCAGCATGATTCCTCACACCTGAGTTCCATGATTATTGCCTGCTGACTGTTTGATTCGTGCCTACTCAGCTCTTTGTTTATAGCCTCCAGAGGCACATGATCAGTGTATGATAGCAAACATGATCAGCGCATGATCAGTCACATGATCAGCGCCATTAAGTCACGTGATCAGTACATGATAGTCATGTGATCAGTCCATGCTCAGTCACGGTATCAGTGCATGATCAGCCACGTGATCAGTGCATGATGTGTCACAAGATTAGTGTATGATCATCCACGTGATCAGTGCATGGGCAGTCATGTGATCAGTGCATGATATAGACGTGAACAGAGCATGATCAGTCTCGTGATCAGTGCATGATAGCCACGTGATCAGTGCATGATCAGTCACCTGATGGTTGTATGATCATTCACGTGACCTGTACATGGTAGCTACATGATCATTGCATGATCAGCCACGTGAGTAGTTCATAATAGCCACGTGATCACTGCATGATCAGTCACGTGATCAGTGCATGATCAGCCATGTGACTTGTACATGGTAGCTGCGTGATCATGGCATGATCAGCCACGTGAGCAGTGCATGATAGTCACGTGATCAGTGCATGATCAGCCACGTGATCAGTGCATGACCAGGCACGTGATCAGTATGTGTCCAGCCAAGTGATCAGTGCATGATAGCCACGTGATCAGAGCATGATCAGTCACGTGATCAGTGCATGATCAGTTATGTGATCAGTGTATGATCAGCCACGTGATCAGTGCATGATCAGCCACATGATCAGTGCATGATCAATTACGTGATCAGTGCATGATCAGTCACGTGACCAGTACATGGTAGCTACGTGATCATTGCCTGATAAGCCACGTGATCAGTGCATGATAGCCACGTGATCACTGCATGATAGCCACGTGATCAGTGCATGATCAGTCATGTGATACGTGTGTGATCAGCCACGTGATCAGTGCATGATATCACGTGATCAGTGCATGACAGCCACGTGATCCGTGCATGAGAGCCACGTGTTCAGTGCATGATCAGTCACGTGATAAATGTGTGATCAGCCACGTGATCAGTGCATGATGAGCCACGTGATCAGTGCAGGATCAATTACGTGATCAGTGCATGATCAGTCACGTGAACAGTACATGGTTGATAGGTGACCGTTGCATGATCAGCCACGTGAGCAGAGCATGATAGCCACGTGGTCAGTGCATGATGAGTCACGTGATCAGTACATGATCAGTCACGTGAACAGTGCATGATCATTTACGTGATCTTTCCATGATCAGTCACGTTACCAGTATATGGTTGCTACGTGATCATTCCATGACGAGCCACGTGAGCAATGCATGATAGCCACGTGATCAGTGGATGATCAGACACGAGATCAGTGCATGATCAGTCACGTGATCAGAGCATGATCAGCCACGTGATCAGTGCATGACCAGGCACGTGATCAGTGTATGTCCAGCCAAGTGATCAGTGCATGATAGCCACGTGATCAGTGCATGATCAGTTATGTGATCAGTGTATGATCAGACACGTGATCAGTGCATGATCAGCCACATGATCAGTGCATGATCAATTACGTGATCAGTGCATGATCAGTCACGTGACCAGTACATGGTAGCTACGTGAACATTGCTTGATCAGCCACATGATCAGTGCATGATAGCCACGTGATCAGTGCATGATAGCCACGTGATCAGTGCATGATCAGTCACGTGATACATGTGTGATCAGCCACGTGATCAGTGCATGATAGCCACGTGATCAGTGCATGATCAGTCATGTGATACGTGTGTGATCAGCCACGTGATCAGTGCATGATATCCACGTGATCAGTGCATGACAGCCACGTGATAAGTGCATGAGAGCCACGTGATCAGTGCATGATCAGTCACGTGATACATGTGTGATCAGCCACGTGATCAGTGCATGATGAGCCACGTGATCAGTGCACGATCAATTACGTGATCAGTGCATGATCAGTCACATGACCAGTACATGGTTGCTACGTGATCGTTGCATGATCAGCCACGTGAGCAGAGCATGATAGCCACGTGGTCAGTGCATGATCAGTCACGTGATCAGTACATGATCAGTCACGTGAACAGTGCATGATCATTTACGTGATCTTTGCATGATCAGTCACGTTACCAGTATATGGTTGCTACGTGATCATTCCATGACGAGCCACGTGAGCAGTTCATGATAGCCACGTGATGTGTGCATGAGTTACGTGAGCAGAGTATGATCAGCCACGTGATCAGTGCATGAGTGCCACGTGATCAGTGCATGATATGTCACGTGACAGGTGTGTGATCAGCCACGTGAACAGTGCATGTTCAGCCACGTGATCAGTGCATGATAGCCACGTGATCAGTGCATGATCAGTTACGTGAGCAGTGTATGATCAGCCACGTGATCAGTGCATGGTCAGACACGTGAACAGTGTATGATCAGCCACGTGATCAGTGCATGATATCCAAGTGATCAGTGCATGATCATCACGTGATCAGTGTATGATCAGCCACGTGAACAGTGCATGCTCAGTCACGTGATCTGGCCCTGCTGAGCTGCGTGATTCCTGTCTGCTCATCTGCTTGACAATTGCCAGCTGAGCTGCACGATTCCTGCCTGTCATCTGCTTGACAATTGCCAGCTGTGCTGCGTAATTCCTGCCTGCTCAGCTGCTTGATTATTGCCAGCTGAGCAGCATGATTCCTCACACCTGTGTTCCATGATTATTAACTGCTGACTGTTTGATTCGTGCCTACTCAGCTCTTTGTTTATTGCCTCCAGAGGCACATGATCAGTGTGTGATATCAAACATGATCAGCGCATGATCAGTCACATGATCAGCGCCATTAAGTCACGTGATCACTACATGATAGTCATGTGATCAGTCCATGCTCAGTCACGGTATCAGTGCACGATCAGCCACGTGATCAGTGCATGATCTGTCACAAGATTAGTGCATGATCATCCACGTAATCAGTGCACGGGCAGTCATGTGATCAGTGCATGATATAGACGTGAACAGTGCATGATCAGTCTTGTGATCAGTGCATGATAGCCACGTGATCAGTGCATGATCAGTCACCTGATGGGTGTATGATCATTCACGTGACCTGTACATGGTAGCTACATGATCATTGCATGATCAGCCACGTGAGTAGTGCATGATAGCCACGTGATCACTGCATGATCAGTCACGTGATCAGTGCATGATCAGTCATGTGACCAGTACATGGTAGCTGCGTGATCATGGCATGATCAGCCACGTGAGCAGTGCATGATAGCCACGTGATCAGTGCATGACCAGGCACGTGATCAGTGTATGTCCAGCCAAGTGATCAGTGCATGATAGCAACGTGATCAGTGCATGATCAGTCACGTGATCAGTGCATGATCAGTTATGTGATCAGTGCATGTTCAGCCACGTGATCAGTGCATGATCAGCCACAAGATCAGTGCATGCTCAATTACGTGATCAGTGCATGATCAGTCACGTGACCAGTACATGGTAGCTACGTGACCATTGCCTGATCAGCCACGTGATCAGTGCATGATAGCCACGTGATCAGTGCATGATAGCCACGTGATCAGTGCATGATAGCCACGTGATCAGTGCATGATCAGTCATGTGATCAGTGTTTGTCCTGCCAAGTGATCAGTGCATGATAGCCACGTGTCAGTGCATGATCAGTTATGTGATCAGTGTATGATCAGCCACGTGATCAGTGCATGATCAGCCACATGATCAGTGCATGATCAATTACGTGATCAGTGCATGATCAGTCATGTGTGCAGTACATGGTAGCTACGTGATCATTGCTTGATCAGCCACATGATTAGTGCATGATAGCCACGTGATCAGTGCATGATAGCCACGTGATCAGTGCATGATCAGTCACGAGATACATGTGTGATCAGCCACGTGATCAGTGCATGGTAGCCACGTGATCAGTGCATGATCAGTCATGTGATACTTGTGTGATCAGCCACGTGATCAGTGCATGATATCCACGTGATCAGTGCATGACAGCCACGTGATAAGTGCATGATCAGTCATGTGATACGTGTGTGATCAGCCACGTGATCATTGCATGATATCCACGTGATCAGTGCATGACAGTCACGTGATCAGTGCATGAGAGCCACGTGATCAGTGCATGATCAGTCACGTGATACATGTGTGATCAGCCACGTGATCAGTGCATGATGTGCCACGTGATCAGTGCAGGATCAATTATGTGATCAGTGCATGATCAGTCACGTGACCAATACATGGTGGCTACGTGATCGTTGCCTGATCAGCCACGTGAGCAGAACATGATAGCCACGTGGTCAGTGCATGATCAGTCACGTGATCAGTACATGATCAGTCACGTGAACAGTGCATGATCATTTACGTGATCTTTGCATGATCAGTCACGTTGCCAGTATATGGTTGCTACGTGATCATTCCATGACGAGCCATGTGAGCAGTGCATGATAGCCACGTGATGTGTGCATGAGTTACGTGAGAAGAGTATGATCAGCCACGTGATCAGTGCATGAGTGCCACGTGATCAGTGCATGATATGCCACGTGACAGGTGTGTGATCAGCCACGTGAACAGTGCATGTTCAGCCACGTGATCAGTGCATGATAGCCACGTGATCAGTGCATGATCAGTTACGTGAGCAGTGTATGATCAGCCACGTGATCAGTGCATGGTCAGACACGTGAACAGTGTATGATCAGCCACGTGATCAGTGCATGATATCCAAGTGATCAGTGCATGATCATCACGTGATCAGTGTATGATCAGCCACGTGAACAGTGCATGCTCAGTCACGTGATCTGGGCCTGCTGAGCTGCGTGATTGCTGTCTGCTCATCTGCTTGACAATTGCCAGCTGAGCTGCACGATTCCTGCCTGTCATCTGCTTGACAATTGCCAGCTGTGCTGCGTAATTCCTGCCTGCTCAGTTGCTTGATTATTGCCAGCTGAGCAGCATGATTCCTCACACCTGAGTTCCATGATTATTGCCTGCTGACTGTTTGATTCGTGCCTACTCAGCTCTTTGTTTATAGCCTCCAGAGGCACATGATCAGTGTATGATAGCAAACATGATCAGCGCATGATCAGTCACATGACCAGCGCCATTAAGTCACGTGATCACTACATGATAGTCATGTGATCAGTCCATGCTCAGTCACGGTATCAGTGCATGATCAGCCACGTGATCAGTGCATGATCTGTCACAAGATTAGTGTATGATCATCCACGTGATCAGTGCACGGGCAGTCACGTGATCAGTGCATGATATAGACGTGAACAGAGCATGATCAGTCTCGTGATCAGTGCATGATAGCCACGTGATCAGTGCATGATCAGTCACCTGATGGGTGTATGATCATTCACGTGACCTGTACATGGTAGCTACATGATCATTGCATGATCAGCCACGTGAGTAGTTCATGATAGCCATGTGATCAGTGCATGATCAGTCACGTGATCAGTGCATGATCAGTCATGTGACCAGTACATGGTAGCTGCGTGATCATGGCATGATCAGCCACGTGAGCAGTGCATGATAGCCACGTGATCAGTGCATGATCAGACACGAGATCAGTGCATGATCAGTCACGTGATCACTGCATGATCAGCCACGTGATCAGTGCATGACCAGGCACGTGATCAGTGTATGTCCAGCCAAGTGATCAGTTCATGATAGCCACGTGATCAGTGCATGATCAGTCACGTGATCAGTGCATGATCAATTACATGATCAGTGCATGATCAGTCACGTGACCAGTACATGGTAGCTACGTGAACATTGCCTGCTCAGCCACATGATCAGTTCATGATAGCCACGTGATCAGTGCATGAGAGCCACGTGATCAGTGCATGATCAGTCATGTGATATGTGTGTGATCAGCCACGTGATCAGTGCATGATATCCACGTAATCAGTTCATGACAGCCACGTGATCAGTGCATGAGAGCCACGTGATCAGTGCATGATCAGTCACGTGATACATGTGTGATCAGCCACGTGAGCAGTGCATGATCAGTCACGTGATCAGTACATGATCAGTCACGTGAACAGTGCATGATCATTTACGTGATCTTTGCATGGTCAGTCACGTTACCAGTATATGGTTGCTACGTGATCATTCCATGACGAGCCACGTGAGCAGTGCATGATAGCCATGTGATGTGTGCATGAGTTACGTGAGCAGAGTATGTTCAGCCACGTGATCAGTGCATGAGTGCCACGTCATCAGTGCATGATATGTCACGTGACAGGTGTGTGATCAGCCACGTGAACAGTGCATGTTCAGCCACTTGATCAGTGCATGATAGCAACGTGATCAGTGCATGATCAGTTACGTGAGCAGTGTATGATCAGCCACGTGATCAGTGCATGGTCAGACACGTGAACAGTGTATGATCATTCACGTGATCAGTGCACGGGCAGTCATGTGATCAGTGCATGATATCGACGTGAACAGTGCATGATCAGTCTCGTGATCAGTGCATGATAGCCAAGTGATCAGTGCATGATCAGTCACCTGATGGGTGTATGATCATTCACGTGACCTGTACATGGTAGCTACATGATCATTGCATGATCAGCCACGTGAGTAGTTCATGATAGCCACGTGATCACTGCATGATCAGTCACGTGATCAGTGCATGATCAGTCATGTGACTAGTACATGGTAGCTGCGTGAACATGGCATGATCAGCCACGTGAGCAGTGCATGATAGTCACGTGATCAGTGCATGATCAGACACGAGATCAGTGCATGATCAGTCACGTGATCAGTGCATGATCAGCCACGTGATCAGTGCATGACCAGGCACGTGATCAGTGGGTGTCCAGCGAAGTGATCAGTGCATGATAGCCACGTGATCAGTGCATGATCAGTCACGTGATCAGTGCATGATCAGTTATGTGATCAGTGTATGATCAGCCACGTGATCAGTGCATGATCAGCCACATGATCAGTGCATGATCATTTACGTGATCAGTGCATGATCAGTCACGTGACCAGTACATGGTAGCTACGTGATCATTTCCTGATCAACCACGTGATCAGTGCATGATAGCCACGTGATCAGTGCATGATATCCACGTGATCAGTGCATGATCAGTCATGTGATACGTGTGTGATCAGATACGTGATCAGTGCATGGTAGTCACGTGATCAGTGCATGATCAGTCATGTGATACGTGTGTGATCAGCCACGTGATCAGCGCATGGTATCCACGTGATCAGTGCATGACAGCCACGTGATAAGTGCATGAGAGACACGTGATCAGTGCATGATCAGTCACGTGATACATGTGTGATCAGCCACGTGATCAGTGCATGATGAGCCACGTGATCAGTGCAGGATCAATTACGTGATCAGTGCATGATCAGTCACGTGACCAGTACATGGTTGCTACGTGATCGTTGCATGATCAGCCACGTGAGCAGAGCATGATAGCCACGTGGTCAGTGCATGATCAGTCACGTGATCAGTACATGATCAGTCACGTGAACAGTGCATGATCATTGACGTGATCTTTGCATGATCAGTCACGTTACAGTATATGGTTGCTACGTGATCATTCCATGACGAGCCACGTGAGCAGTGAATGATAGCCACGTGATGTGTGCATGAGTTACGTGAGCAGAGTATGATCAGCCACGTGATCAGTGCATGATATCCAAGTGATCAGTGCATGATCATCACGTGATCAGTGTATGATCAGCCACGTGAACAGTGCATGCTCAGTCACGTGATCTGGGCCTGCTGAGCTGCGTGATTCCTGTCTGCTCATCTGCTTGACAATTGCCAGCTGAGCTGCATGATTCCTGCCTGTCATCTCCTTGACAATTGCCAGCTGTGCTGCGTAATTCCTGCCTGCTCAGCTGCTTGATTATTGCCAGCTGAGCAGCATGATTCCTCACACCTGAGTTCCATGATTATTGCCTGCTGACTGTTTGATTCGTGCCTACTCAGCTCTTTGTTTATTGCCTCCAGAGGCACATGATCAGTGTGTGATATCAAACATGATCAGCGCATGATCAGTCACATGATCAGCGCCATTAAGTCACGTGATCACTACATGATAGTCATGTGATCAGTCCATGCTCAGTCACGGTATCAGTGCATGATCAGCCACGTGATCAGTGCATGATCTGTCACAAGATTAGTGTATGATCATCCACGTGATCAGTGCATGGGCAGTCATGTGATCAGTGCATGATATAGACGTGAACAGTGCATGATCAGTCTCGTGATCAGTGCATGATAGCCACGTGATCAGTGCATGATCAGTCACCTGATGGGTGTATGATCATTCACGTGACCTCTACATGGTAGGTACATGATCATTGCATGATCAGCCACGTGAGTAGTGCATGATAGCCACGTGATCATTGCATGATCAGTCACGTGATCAGTGCATGATCAGTCATGTGACCAGTACATGGTAGCTGCGTGATCATGGCATGATCAGCCACGTGAGCAGTGCATGATAGCCACGTGATCAGTGCATGATCAGACACGAGATCAGTGCATTATCAGTCACGTGATCAGTGCATGATCAGCCACGTGATCAGTGCATGACCAGGCACGTGATCAGTGTATGTCCAGCCAAGTGATCAGTGCATGATAGCCACGTGATCAGTGTATGATCAGTCACGTGATCAGTGCATGATCAGTTATGTGATCAATGTATGTTCAGCCACGTGATCAGTGCATGATCAGCCACATGATCAGTGCATGATCAATTACGTGATCAGTGCATGATCAGTCACGTGACCAGTACATGGTAGCTACGTGATCATTGCCTGATCAGCCACGTGTCAGTGCATGATAGGCACGTGATCAGTGCATGATAGCCACGTGATCAGTGCATGATCAGTCATGTGATACGTGTGTGTTCAGCCACTTGATCAGTGCATGATATCCACGTGATCAGTGCATGACAGTCACGTGATCAGTGCATGAGAGCCACGTGATCAGTGCATGATAGCCACGTGATCAGTGCATGATAGCCATGTGATCAGTGCATGATCAGTCATTTGATACATGTGTGATCAGCCACGTGATCAGTGCATGATGAGCCACGTGATCAGTGCAGGATCAATTACGTGATCAGTGCATGATCAGTCACGTGACCAGTACATGGTTGCTACGTGACCGTTGCATGATCAGCCACGTGAGCAGAACATGGTAGCCACGTGGTCAGTGCATGATCAGTCACGTGATCAGTACATGATCAGTCACGTGAACAGTGCATGATCATTTACATGATCTTTGCATGATCAGTCACGTTGCCAGTATATGGTTGCTACATGATCATTCCATGACGAGCCACGTGAGCAGTGCATGATAGCAACGTGATGTGTGCATGAGTTACGTGGGCAGAGTATGATCAGCCACGTGATCAGTGCATGAGTGCCACGTGATCAGTGCATGATATGTCACGTTACAGGTGTGTGATCAGCCACGTGAACAGTGCATGTTCAGCCACGTGATCAGTGCATGATAGCCACGTGATCAGTGCATGATCAGTTACGTGAGCAGTGTATGATCAGCCACGTGATCAGTGCATGTTCAGACACGTGAACAGTGTATGATCAGCCACGTGATCAGTGCATGATATCCAAGTGATCAGTGCATGATCATCACGTGATCAGTGTATGATCAGCCACGTGAACAGTGCATGCTCAGTCACGTGATCAGGGCCTGCTGAGCTGCGTGATTCTTGTCTGCTCATCTGCTTGACAATTGCCAGCTGAGCTCTACGATTCCTGCCTGTCATCTGCTTGACAATTGCCAGCTGTGCTGCGTAATTTCTGCCTGCTCAGCTGCTTGATTATTGCCAGCTGAGCAGCATGATTCCTCACACCTGAGTTCCATGATTATTGCCTGCTGACTGTTTGATTCGTGCCTACTCAGCTCTTTGTTTATAGCCTCCAGAGGCACATGATCAGTGTATGATAGCAAACATGATCAGCGCATGATCAGTCACATGATCAGCGCCATTAAGTCACGTGATCACTACATGATAGTCATGTGATCAGTCCATGCTCAGTCACGGTATCAGTGCATGATCAGCCACGTGATCAGTGCATGATCTGTCACAATATTAGTGTATGATCATCCACGTGATCAGTGCATGGGCAGTCATGTGATCAGTGCATGATATAGACGTGAACAGTGCATGATCAGTCTCGTGATCAGTGCATGATCAGCCACGTGATCAGTTCATGATCAGCCAGGTGATCATTTCATGATAGCTATGTGGTCAGTTAATGATTTGTCACGTGATCTGTGCATGACCAGGCAGGTGGTCAGTGTATGATCATCGACATGATCAGTGCATGATCCGTCACCTAATGGGTGTATGATCAGTCACCTGACTCGTACATGGTAGCTACATGATCATTGCATGATCAGCCACGTGAGTAGTGCATGATAGCCACGTGATTAGTGCATGATAGCCACGTGATTAGTGCATGATAGCCATGTGATCACTGCATGATCAGCCACGTGAGCAGTGCATGATAGCCACGTGATCAGTGCATGATCAGACACGAGATTAGTGCGTGATCAGTCACGTGATCAGTGCATGATCAGCCACGTGATCAGTGCATGACCAGGCACGTGATCAGTGTATGACCAGCCAAGTAATCAGTGCATGATAGCCACGTGATCAGTGCATGATCAGTCACGTGATCAGTGCATTATCAGTCACGTGATCAGTGCATGATCAGTCTCGTGATCAGTGCATGATCAGTCACGTGATCAGTGCATGATCAGCCACGTGATCAGTGCATGATCAGCCACGTGATCAGTGCATGATCAGCCACATGATCAATGCATGATCAGTCACGTGATCACTGCATGATCAGCCACGTGTTCAGTGCATGACCAGGCACGTGATCAGTGTATGTCCAGCCAAGTGATCAGTGCATGATAGCCACGTGATCAGTGCATGATCAGTCACGTGATCAGTGCATGATCAGTTATGTGATCAGTATATGATCAGCCACGTGAGTAGTGCATGATAGCCACGTGATCACTGCATGATCAGTCACGTGATGAGTGCATGTTCAGTCATGTGACCAGTACATGGTAGCTGCGTGATCATGGCATGATCAGCCAGGTGAGCAGTGCATGATAGCCACGTGATCAGTGCATGAAAAGACACGAGATCAGTGCATGATCAGTCACGTGATCAGTGCATGATCAGTCACGTGATCAGTGCATGACCACGAACGTGATCAGTGAATGTCCAGCCAAGTGATCAGTGCATGATAGCCACGTGATCAGTGCATGATCAGTCACGTGATCAGTGCATGATCAGTTATGTGATCAGTGTATGATCAGCCACGTGATCAGTGCATGATCAGCCACATGATCAGTGCATGATCAATTATGTGATCAGTGCATGATCAGTCACGTGACCAGTACATGGTAGTTACATTATCATTGCCTGATCAGCCACGTGATCAGTGCATGATAGCCACGTGATCAGTGCATGATAGCCACGTGATCAGTGCATGATCAGTCATGTGATACGTGTGTGATCAGCCACGTGATCAGTGCATGTTGAGCCATGTGATCAGTGCAGGATCAATTACGTGATCAGTGCATGATCAGTCACGTGACCAGTACATGGTTGCTTCGTGATCGTTGCATGATCACCCACGTGAGCAGAGCATGATAGCCACGTGATCAGTGCATGATCAGTCACGTGATCAGTACATGATCAGTCACGTGAAAAGTGCATGATCATTTACGTGATCTCTGCATGATCAGTCACGTGAACAGTATATGGTAGCTACGTGATCATTCCATGACGAGCCACGTGAGCAGTGCATGATAGCCACGTGATGTGTGCATCATCATTTACGTGAGCAGAGTATGATCAGCCACGTGATCAGTGCATGAGTGCCACGTGATCAGTGCATGATATGTCACGTGACAGGTGTGTGATCAGTCACGTGATCAGTGCATGATCAGTCATGTGACCAGTACATGGTAGCTGCGTGATCATGGCATGATCAGCCACGTGAGCAGTGCATGATAGCCACGTGATCAGTGCATGATCAGACACGAGATCAGTGCATGATCAGTCACGTGATCATTGCATGATCAGCCACGTGATCAGTGCATGACCAGGCACGTGATCAGTGTATGTCAGCCAAGTGATCAGTGCATGATAGCCACGTGATCAGTGCATGATCAGTGACAAGATCAGTGCATGATCAGTCACGTGATAGGTGTGTGATCAGCCACGTGAACAGTGCATGCTCAGTCACGTGATCAGGGCCAGCTGAGCTGCGTGATTACTGTCTGCTCATCTGCTTGACAATTTCCAGCTGAGCTGCACGATTCCTGCCTGTCATCTCCTTGACAATTGCCACCTGTGCTGCGTAATTCCTGCCTGCTCATCTACTTGATTATTGCCAGCTGAGCTGCATGATTTCTCAGAGCTGAGTTCCATGATTATAGCCTGCTGACTGATTCCTGCCTACTCAGCTCTATGTTCATTGCCTCCAGAGGCACATGATCAGTGTGTGACACCAAACATGATCAGCACATGATCGGTCACATAATCAATGCATGATAAGCCAGGTGATCAGTGCATGATCAATTATGTGATCAGTGCATGATAAGTCATGTGACCAGTACATGGTAGCTGCGTGATCATTGCATGATCAGCCACGTGAGCAGTGCATGATAGCTACGTGATCAGTGCATGATAGCCACATGATCTGTGCATGAGAGCCAGGTGATCAGTGCATGATCAGTCACGTGATCAGTGCATGATCAGTCACGTGATCAGTGTATGATCAGCCACGTGATCAGTGCATGATCAGCCAAATGATAATTGCATGATCAATTACGTGATCAGTGCATGATCAGCCACGTGATCAGTGCATGATCAGTCACGTGATCAGTACATGATCAGGCACGTGATCAGTGCATGATCATTTATGTGATCTGTGCATGATCAGTCACGTGACCAGTGCATGATCAATTAAGTGATCAGTGCATGATCAGCCACGTGATCAGTGCATGATCAGCCACGTCATCAGTGCATGATCAGCCAAATGATAAGTGCATGATCAGCCACGTGAACAGTGCATGCTCAGTCACGTGATCAGGGCCTGCTGAGCTGCGTGATTTCTGTCTGCTCATCTGCTTGACAATTGCCAGCTGAGCTGCACTATTCCTGCCTGTGTTCTGCTTGACAATTGCCAGCTGTGCTGCGTAATTCCTGCCTGCTCAGGTGCTTGATTATTGCCAGCTGAGCAGCATGATTCCTCACAGCTGAGTTCCATGATTATTGCCTGCTGACTGTTTGATTCGTGCCTACTCAGCTCTTTGTTTATTGCCTCCAGAGGCACATGATCAGTGTATGATAGCAAACATGATCAGCACATGATCAGTCACATGATCAGCGCCATTAAGTCACGTGATCACTACATGATAGTCATGTGATCAGTCCATGCTCAGTCAGGGTATCAGTGCATGATCAGCCACGTGATCAGTGTATGATCTGTCACATGATTAGTGTATGATCACCCACGTGATCAGTGCATGGGCAGTCATGTGATCAGTGCATGATATAGACGTGATCAGTGCATGATCAGTCTCATGGTCAGTGCATGATAGCCACGTGATCAGTGCATGATCAGTCACCTGATGGGTGTATGATCATTCACGTGACCTGTACATGGTAGTTACATGATCATTGCATGATCAGCCACGTGAGTAGTGCATGATAGCCACGTGATCACTGCATGATCAGTCACGTGATCAGTGCATGGTCAGTCATGTGACCAGTACATGGTAGCTGCGGGATCATCGCATGATCAGCCACGTGAGCAGTGCATGATAGCCACGTGATCAGTGCATGATCAGTCACGTGATCAGTGCATGATCAGCCACGTGATCAGTGCATGACCAGGCACGTGATCAGTGTATGTCCAGCCAAGAGATCAGTGCATGATAGCCACATGATCAGTGCATGATCAGTCACATGATCAGTGCATGATCAGTTATGTGATCAGTGTATGATCAGCCACATGATCAGTCCATGATCAATTACGTGATCAGTGCATGATCAGTCACGTGACCAGTACATGGTAGCTACGTGATCATTTCCTGATAAGCCACGTGATCAGTGCATGATAGCCACGTGATCAGTGCATGATAGCCACGTGATCAGTGCATGATCAGTCATGTGATACGTGTGTGATCAGCCACGTGATCAGTGCATGATATCCACGTGATCAGTGCATGACAGCCACGTGATAAGTGCTTGAGAGCCACGTGATCAGTGCATGATCAGTCACGTGATACATGTGTGATCAGCCACGTGATCAGTGCATGATGAGCCATGTGATCAGTGCAGGATCAAGTACGTGATCAGTGCATGATCAGTCACGTGACCAGTACATGGTTGCTACGTGATCGTTGCATGATCAGCCACGTGAGCAGAGCATGATAGCCACGTGATCAGTGCATGATCAGTCACGTGATCAGTACATGATCAGTCACGTGAACAGTGCATGATCATTTACGTGATCTGTGCATGATCAGTCACGTTACCAGTTTATGGTAGCTACGTGATCATTCAATGACGAGCCACGTGAGCAGTGCATGATAGCCACGTGATGTGTGCATGATCATTTACGTGAGCAGAGTATTTTTAGCCACGTTATCAGTGCATGAGTGCCACGTGATCAGTGCATGTTATGTCACGTGACAGGTGTGTGATCAGCCACGTGAACAGTGCATGTTCAGCCACGTGATCAGTGCATGATAGCCACGTGATCAGTGCATGATCAGTTACGTGAGCAGTGTATGATCAGCCACGTGATCAGTGCATGGTCAGACACGTGAACAGTGTATGATCAGCCACGTGATCAGTGCATGATATCCAAGTATCAGTGCATGATCAGTTACGTGAGCAGTGTATGATCAGCCACGTGATCAGTGCATGATCATCACGTGATCAGTGTATGATCAGCCACGTGAACAGTGCATGCTCAGTCACGTGATCAGGGCCTGCTGAGCTGCGTGATTACTGTCTGCTCATCTGCTTGACAATTGCCAGCTGAGCTGCACGATTCCTGCCTGTCATCTGCTTGACAATTGCCAGCTGTGCTGCGTAATTCCTGCCTGCTCAGCTGCTTGATTATTGCCAGCTGAGCAGCATGATTCCTCACACCTGAGTTCCATGATTATTGCCTGCTGACTGTTTGATTCGTGCCTACTCAGCTCTTTGTTTATTGCCTCCAGAGGCACATGATCAGTGTATGACAGCAAACATGATCAGTCACATGATCAGCGCCATTAAGTCACGTGATCACTACATGATAGTCATATGATCAGTCCATGCTCAGTCACGGTATCAGTGCATGATCAACCATGTGATCAGTGCATGATCTGTCACATGATTAGTGTATGATCACCCACGTGATCAGTGCATGATCAGTCACCTGATGGGTGTATGATCATTCACGTGACCTGTACATGGTAGCTACATGATCATTGCATGATCAGCCACGTTATCAGTGCATGATAGCCACGTGATCAGTGCATGATCAGCCACGTGATTAGTGCATGATAGCCATGTGATCACTGCATGATCAGCCACATGAGCAGTGCATGATAGCCACGTGATCAGTGCATGATCAGACACGAGATTAGTGCTTGATTAATCACGTGATCAGTGCATGATCAGCCACGTGATCAGTGCATAACCAGGCACGTTATCAGTGTATGTCCAGCCAAGTGATCAGTGCATGACAGCCACGTGATCAGTGCATGATCAGTCACGTGATCAGTGCATGATCAGTCACGTGATCTATGTATGATCAGCCACGTGATCAGTGCATGATCATTCACGTGATCAGTGCATGATCAGCCACGTGATCAGTGCATGACCGGGCACGTGATCAGTGTATGTTCAGCCAAGGGATCAGTTCATGATTGCCACGTGATCAGTGCATAATCAGTCAGGTTATCAGTGCATGATTGGCCACATGATCAGTGCATGATTAATTACGTGATCAGTGCATGGTCAGTCACGTGACCAGTACATGGTAGCTACGTGAACATTGCCTGATCAGCCACGTGAGCAGTGCATGATCAGCCATTTGATCAGTGCCTGATCAGTCACGTGATCAGTGCATGGTCAGTCACGTGATCAGTGCATGATCATCCACGTGATCATTGCATGTGGAGTCATGTAGTCAATGCATGATAGCGCCGTGATCAGTGCACGATCAGTCCCGTGATGAGTGTATGATTAGCCAAGTGATCAGTGCAAGATAGCTACGTGATCAGTGCATGATCAGTCACATGATCAGTGCATGATCAGCCACGTGATAAGTGCATGACCAGGCACGTGATCAGTGTATGTCCAGCCAAGTGATCAGTGCATGATAGCCACGTGAGCAGTGCATGATCAGACACATGATCAGTGCATGATCAGTCACGTGACAGGTGTGTGATCAGCCACGTGAACAGTGCATGTTCAGCCACGTATTCAGTGAATGATAGCCACGTGATCAGTGCATGATCAGTTACGTGAGCAGTGTATGATCAGCCACGTGTTCAGTGCATGGTCAGACCCGTGAACAGTGTATGATCAGCCACGTGATCAGTGCATGATATCCACGTGATCAGTGCATGATCAGTCGTGATCAGTGCATGATCAGCCACGTGATCAGTGCATGATCAGTCACGTGATCAGG